>NC_134400.1:151568933-151727681 GCF_050003625.1 Haematobia irritans | reverse complement strand
AAATCTGAACCGATTTCAACCAAAATTTCCACAATTACCTATACTACTAAACGTACTCCTTGTGCGAAATTTGAAGCAAATCACGGCAAAACCCTGGATTTTGAGGCCATATAAGTTCAAATCGGACGAAATATATATATATATATATATATATATATATATATATATATATATATATATATATATATATATATATATATATATATATATATATATATATATATATATATATATATATATATATATATATATATATATATATATATATATATATATATATATATATATATATATATATATATATATATATATATATATATATATATATATATATATATATATATCGTTACCTTAATATACAAAGGCCCTAACTCATAATTTTTCAAAATCGAGTTTTTTGTCGATTCTGACAGAACACCATCAGATACACCTTCCATAAAAAATGTACGGAGATATGTTGAAAAATAGCGAAGTTATAAGTTAATAATGTAAAGCCCTAACTCATATCCACACAATATGTACAAAAACAAAGCCCTAACTCATTTAGACATAGATTTTCTGATTTTGTTCTTATTGCTTTTGTGTTATGTATGTCTGTGAGCGGCTATTGCGGTTAAATAAATAGTGAAAAAATAATACATAGAAAAAACTATGGATCTTGGCACCGAAAATTCTGCAGACAAATCAAATGTTGTGGAACGCATTAGAGGAATTGTTCCGAGGCAATCAGAATGGAAGCAAAATGTTAATAAAATTAATCGGATGAAAAGTAAAGAATATTCTGGAATATCAGACAATCGTTTCTGCCAAAAGCCTCCAAGACAGCAAGGTGCAACCTGCACATCAAAATTTTGCGAAAGAAGTGCTTTAAGGCATTGTTCGAAGTTGAAGGAGTCTACGCGAAAAGAAATTTTTAAATCGTTTTGGGAGATGTCGTGGGAGCAAAAGCTTTGGAGCTGAAAAAACAATTTTTGTCAGAAAATTCAACACGGACGCAATCCAAATCATTTTTCTTAAGGCAGAATTCTACCCGATTGCAAGTGTGCCGGCCAATGCTTCTTTCAATATTAGGATTGAAAGAAAAAATGCTTCGAAATTGGATTCGCTCTGGTGAAAAACACGGCACGATAATCAGTCCAGAGAAACACTCAATTTCTTCCATACAATCTAAAATATATTCCGACAATGGCAAACGCAATATATATATATATATATATATATATATATATATATATATATATATATATATATATATATATATATATATATATATATATATATATATATATATATATATATATATATATATATATATATATATATATATATATATATTACAAAACAGATATATGTGCCGAGTACGAGATTTTGCCACAAAGACGCGCGACGACTTATAAATCTGCCCAACCTAGTCCACTTTATAGTAACAAAATTGAACTATCCAAAAAGAAGTGGGACCATTTGCAAGACTTAAAAAATTTACTACCAAAAGACTGCCATCACTTCTATGAACAATTACCTTATAAAACCTAAGTTTATATTCTCTTAAAATATAAACTGTTTTATCAATTCTAACATTTGCTTTACTTAAATATGAATTGAAATATTATTTTTTTTTCTTTTAAGATGTGCAAGAAAAAGCCTCAACTCATTTTTTTCTCAAAAATTCAAACCCAAAAAGCCCTAAGTCATACAAATTAATTAAAAATGTAAATATTAAAAAAATTATTATAATTTCTGATATGTCTGATGTTAATAATAAAAACTGCATTTAAAATTTTTTTGTATCTGGTGCGTTTCTTGTTTTATTAAGTTTTTTCGTCCTCCTGTAAACTTTGTTTTTCATGAGTTAGGGCCTTTGTATATTAAGGTAACGATATATATATATATATATATATATATATATATATATATATATATATGTATACATATATATATATATATATATATATATATATATATATATATATATATATATATATATATATAATATATATATATATATATATATATATATATATATATATATATATATATATATATATATATATATATATATATATATATATATATATATATATATATATATATATATATATATATATATATATATATATATATATATATATATATATATATATATATATATATATATATGGGAGCTATATCTAAATCTGATATTTTGCAAGATTTTCGAGATTCATGAAATATTTGGTTGTACTATATTTCAAGAAATTCGGTTGATAAACACGCTTACTATGACCAAATCGGGGATAAATATATATGGCAGCTATATGTAAATCTGACCCGATTTAGATTTGACTCCCATATATATCTTTCGTCCGATTTAGACTCATAAGACCACAGAGGCCAAAGTTTGCTACCGATCTTCGATCTTGCACAGAGGGTAGAATTGACATTCTACCAATGCTTGGTAAATTTGATTGAAATCGGTTCAAATTTAGATATAGCTCCCATATATATTTTTCGTCCGATTTGAACTTATATGGCCACAAAAGCCAGAGTTTTGCCGCGATTTGCTTCAAATTTTGCACAAGGAGTACGTATAATTGTATTGTTAAGTGTGTCAAATTTTGTTAAAATCGGTTCAGATTGAGATATAACTCACATATATATCTTTCGCCCGATTTGGACTTATAGGGTCTCAAAAGCCAGAGTTTTGCCCTGACTTATTTCAAATTTTGCACAAGCGGTACTTTTAACGATACTATTGTATGTGCCAAATATATTCAAAATCGGTTCAGATTTAGATATGGCTCCCATATATATCTTCCGTCCGATTTGTACTCATATAACTACGGGGCCAAAGTTATACTCCCATTTACGTGAAATTTCGCATAGATAGCAGAATTATTATTCTAACTGTACATGTCAAATTTTGTCAAAATCGGTTCAGATTATATATAGCTCCCACATATACGTACCCTAAAGTTGGGGAAATATGGTAGACTGTTACACATTTTAGACTCATTTTCAATGGAAGTTTCCTCCAATTAACTGGATAGTTTTGGCCGATTTAAATTTTAATTCTAGAGATTTTGTTAGAAAAATATGTTTTTCATATGTTCCGATATAAACAAAATGTGTTTCGGGCACAATTTTTAAACACAATATATTTAAGTGTAAACATGTAATGTTCCCAAACTAACACTAAATGTTTGGGACACATATGTTAATATGTTAGAATATATTATGTTTGGGGCATGCATGTTTCATAAAAATTATATGTGTGAATGCAAACATATATAAATTTACAAATTTCGAGTAAACATATATATGTTCCAATATTTTATTCAGAGAGCGACAGAGAGAGTATAGAGAAAGAAATAGAGATGAAACCGGGAGGGTTGACGAAAGATATCAACATAATATAGCGAGAGAATCAAAAGAGAGCAATTTCTGTGAAACCGCTTGTATGTTGTTTTGAAAAACTGTTTTATGATAAGGCCAAAAATTTTATATGCTTAAGTCTAAATTTTATTTAATTTGAATATTACAATGAGTATTCGGAATAAAGAGAATAGAGATTCGGAACCAAGAGAATAGACATTTGAAAAAAAAAAACAGCGTGTGTTTTCGCCTTGAGAGCAGCATTTTACGTATGTGTGGACATGTGTTTTGTTTATCATTTTGGCATTATGGGTACACCATTTTTTTTGGTTCGTTAAAAGAAACCGGAACGTACGAGGAGTAAGTCAAAATAATCAGGCAAAGGAAATTTAAAAAAAATGGTGGAAAATATACACAAATTACAAAGGGATCATCATAAAAATAAGGAAAGGACACTATACTCTTTTTAGAGTTGGTACAGTAAAATGAAAAAAGGAGGAAATAGTGAAAAATTAAACAGTAAAATGTTAAAAACAAAGTTTAGTTCCTCTTTATTAATAAGTAGTCCAAGAGGAGTTGACGGACACCTTCAAATATAAAAGCGGGCATTAAGTTCGAGTTTTGCAGCTAAAACAATTGAAAAAGTTTATTTTCTTAAAAATTAATTATGAAAGAAAAGTAATATGCAAAACATGGTCATTTTAGAGCGATAATGCCAACTTAACACCGGCCTTAATGGTAAAAATGAAATTAAGTACAAAACACGATAAGTTTTAAATGCATTTAGAATGGTATTAAATGCTAGTAAAAACTGTTCACGTCTAAATAAATTTATGTGTATATTATTACATTATTTATGTATGTTTATACTCGACTCCACGTTCTTCTTTTATTAGAGTTTTTGAATTCCTTCCAAAATTTCAACCTTTTATATCAAAAACAGTTTTTTGTTACAAACTTGTTATTTTTGGAATAAAAAATAATATTTTATCAAAAAACTCACTCTATTTCGTTTATATCAAGCACTGTTTCTGACTGTAAATCTTTAATAAACCACATTTCGAAGTTTCATTATAAAAATTTAATATAGTATAAATATCAATGTGTACATTAACAAAAAAGAAAAAACAATTGGCGTTCGGTCGGAGCAAGGATTGAACCCACGACCTTTTGCATGCACGGCAGACATGCTAACCACTGCTTCACGTTGCCAACACATGTATGTTTCTGTTAAATAATGTTATGTTTGCATGGGCTCGTGGGCGCTGCAAACTATGCTACATAAATATAACTTATAACGATAATTGTCTATTGATGGCCATAACAGCTACGTAGCCCAGTAGATAGTGTGATGGCTTACAAACTGTATGGTACTCGGTTCTATTCTCCGTCCAGGAGTAAGGTAAAACTTAAAAAATTTATAAAATTGAATAATTTCTTCAACATTATTTGTATTACAGAAAAAGGTGCCAAGAACTAAAAAATTTCGTGGAAGTGAAAATTATGTTAGGGAATGAGCACAATCTTCTATGGGAAAAATTCTTCCAAGCATATAATATTTTTGGGCTCAAAATGCTTCCAAACATATAATATGTTCACATAAAACAAACATATTAATGTTTCGGCAGTATCCAATAATATATGTGCTTCCTGCAAAATATGTTTGGAACATATGTTAAAGAAGCGATTTTTTTGAGGGTGTAGAAGTAAAAAAATTGTCTCCTTTATATAGCTTCCAGCAAATGTGAAGTAGTTGAAATGGTAACACAAATTTTGGCCTACATAGGGGTGAATGGTATAATATAGTCGGCCCCGCCCGACTTTAGACTTTCCTTGCTTGTTTTATCTTATATATTTTCATAATTTATTATGATTGTAAATATGTAAATAAATAATATATGTATCAATTAATTTTTAATTGACGTGGGTGATTGATCATCATTTCTGTGACTGAAGAAATTGTAATTATTTTTAAATTCAAAGGTTCAATATTTCAATTTATTTAAGGATTATCTCTATAAATCAAAAAATTTTATATTTATATTTGCTTTAGGAAAATTGGTCTTACTTACAAATACATACGACAATATGGCAATATTGTCAGAAATAAGTGATGCAATGCATACACTAATTGAGTAGTAAATGTTGACGATTTAATTAATGGTTTATACCATGTATTCATATAGGAGTACAATGTTATTCGTTTCAAAGGAAACAATATGATGTTGTGCTAATATTTCTTATTTATTGTATAAAACTAAAATCGTGCAATTGCAATGCAGTATAATATAGAAATAAACGAATGATTGATCTGAATTAATTTAATTAAACTTTTTCATTGTTGTAGAATAAAATCTGTCAAGTAAGGTGCCATTGACTTCCGTCGATCTTGAGATAAAACAAAAACAAATGTGGTGAATATAAACAAATGTTTATATTTTGCTTTATCGATTCACAAAGCGCGAAATAAGTAGAAATTATAGGATACTCCCATAGAAAAATTATTACCATAGGGGCTCAAATCGATAGCGTACGTTATTGATAGTTGGCCAACCGTACGTTATTGATAGTTGGTACACTGAAAAAACAGGTAACCCTTTTCCATTGCAAAATGAACTAAACTGTAGTAATATTGACCATGATTTAGCCCTTACGATTTTTTTTTCAACTTGTCTAATTTATAATTCCCTTAAAGTTTAGTTCATCTATAACATATAACATTCCAATTCAACTACAAGAAAGCATACTAAAACCAAAGACAATAAACTTGAGGAAGATAGGAAATTGGCTTGCGTCATACCAAATGTTGCATTTACCATGTTAGTTCCATACATGTTCGTAATTTTTTTTATTTGTTTTTCTTTTTAATTTCTTAAATGAAAAACTTAATTTTCTTAATGAAATAATGTTAAATTTTAGGCAACAACAAAAAAATTACATTTTCCCGTTTAAGGAAATTTATTTCGTGCACTTAATTTCTTTTTATTTGCATTTTAATGCTATGTCAATACTTGTCGTATACGCGTTTGGTTCGAGTATGAAACTAACACGGTAAATGGTTTGATCTCCTCAGTAGCCAATTTCCTATCTTCTTCAAGTTTATTGTCTTTGGACAGAACAAGGTGGCAGTGATGCGTTTGATGTTGCGTCGCAACGTACAGCTAATACATCTGAGTGGATTTCTATGCAGAGGCGTAGGCGGAAAAGGCGTAATATTGTGTTTGGTGCTAACTCTGAACCAAATGACTTAGATATTGTTATATCAAAGAAATGGGTTCATTTGTCGTCATTTAAACCAACTGTTTTTACACCCTCAAAAAAAAAATCGCTTCTGTAACATATACTCCCAAACATATTTTGCTTCAAGCATATACATTTTTGGGTATTGCCCAAACATTTATATGTTTGATTTCTTCCAATATATAATATGTTTGAAAGCATATTGGTCTAAACAATATAATATCCATCCAAATTCAATGTTGTCTTCCAAAAAACTATATGTTCTTATGTGAACATATAATATATTTGGAAACATTTTGAACCCAAAAATATTATATGCTTAGAAGAATGTTCTCCCAAAGAAGATTGTGCTAAAATTTTTTTTCTGCCTAATTGTATATTCCCTCACATTTTTCTCACTTCCATGAGTTTTTTAGTTCTTAGCAGCTTTTTCTGTAATACAAACATTGTAGAAGAAATTATAACATTTTATAATTTTTTTAAATTTTACCTTTTGTCGAACGGGGATTCGAACAGCGGACCACATAGTTTGTAAGCCAGCACACTAACCACTGGGCTACGTAGCTGTTATGGTCATCAAGAGATAATTAACGTTATAAGTCATATTTATATAGCATAGCTTGCGGCGCCCACGAGCCGATGCAAACATAACATTGTTTAACAACATAACATTGTTCAACTACATAACATTGTTAAACATACATTTGTTGGCGACGTGGAGCAGTGGTTGGTACGTCCGCCTTGCATGCCAAGGGTCCTGGGTTCGATCCCTGCTTCGACCGACACCATTTTTTTTTATTTTTTACATATATTTTTTTACGTATATTCCAAATACGTTCGGAATATCCCGAAAAGTTGTTCAACATTACATACTACTTTATTAACTTTTTACTACGAAACTGTAAAGTGTGTCTTATAAAAGACTTAAATTCAATGGGCTGCTTCATATAAACGAAATGGGCTGATTTCAAATCATATATTATTTTTTATTGCAAAAATAAAAAAAAAATTGTAACAAAAAAGCGTTTTGTACACAAGTTTGAAATTTTCGAAGAAATTCAAAAAACTCTTACAAAGGAAGAATGTGAAGTCGAGTAATATATAAATATTTTTCCATCGAATCCTAAAGTTAACGATAACCATTCAAAAGCACATTATAATTAAATTCGAAACAATAATTTTACAACCAACACATAAATTTATTTAGGTGTGAACAATTGTTTGCTTTCTTTAATAATTTATTCTAAAGAAAATAAACCTATTCAATTGTTGCTTTGGATCATTCCCCACCAAGTTATAATACAATTTGCCTAAAAAAATACAATGTTATTCTGGTTTTACCGATGCGAGTTTTGCCGTTAAAATGAGAAATAATTTTAGTGGCAAACCTCAAACTCAATGTCCGCTTTTATTTTCGAAAGTATCCGTCAACTCCTCTTGGACTACTTATTAATAAAGAGGAACTAAACTTTGTTTTTATAGATCTTACTGTTTAATTTTTCACTGTTTCCCAATGTTTTCATTTTACTGTAACAACTCTGAAACGAGTACACTGAAAAAAATATTGTCGTGTGGCCAAAGATTTCATGTCCTTAAAATAAGAATACAAATTTTGCTTAGCTTAGATGTCGCATTTCTCTAATATAAAGTTTTTTCCATGTTCAAAAGTCGATAAACTTTTCAATGAAATCGTGTTGTCCTTATAATTAAGTGATTTGACTTGAAAATGGGTATCATAACATGAAAGAAAAAATTTTGAACTAAGGTCAACTTGACTCTAATAATTAAAAAAAAATCTTTAAAACTAATGAAATTGTCTTTAAATTTGTTGCATTTTTGCATCTTGACTACAAAGCAAAAATCATTAAAAAATAGGACATGTTTTTCAACACTTTATTTTAAAGACGTTTTTACTTGAAACATAGCACAATTTCTACTGTCTTGTTTTTAACGGACTTTTTATAGCATATGAAAAAAGCGAAAAAATAAAATTTGCTTCATAGAGTCAAATACACAAAACCCACATTTAAAAGAGAATTGTGTCTTAAAAGTATTCTTACTCGGAATTCTCGGCTTCATTGTCTCGGAATCAATACCAAAATTTTTAAAATAGAGACACAATCTTTGGAACCGGGCATGCTATTTTTCAGTGTATACACTCTTAGAAATATATGTTTTTCATATGTTCCGATATAAACAAAATGTGTTTCGGGCACAATTTTAAAACACAATATATTTAAGTGCAAACATGCAATGTTCCTAAACTAACACTAAATGTTTGGGACATCTATGTTAATATGTTAGAATATATTATGTTTGGGGCATGAATGTTTCATAAAAATCATATGTGTGAATGCAAACATGTATAAATTTACAAATTTCGACTAAACATACATATGTTGTGATATTTTATTCAAAGCGACAGAGAGAGTATAGAGAAAGAAATAGAGATGGAAACCGGGAGAGTTGACAAAAGATATCAACATAACACAGCGAAAGAATCAAAAGAGAGCAATTTCTGTGAAACCGCTTGTATGTTGTTTCAGAAAACTGTTTTATGATAAGGCAAACAATTTGATATGGTTAAGTTTAAATATTATTTAATTTGAATAAAGAGAATGGACATTCGGAACCAAGAGAATAGACATTTGAAAAAAAGCCTGTGTTTTCGCCTTGAGAGCAGCATTTTCTGTATGTGTGGACATGTGTTTTGTTTATCATTTTGGCATTATGGGCACAATTTTTTTCTTGGTTCGTTAAAAGAAATGAGGGGTCTTCATAAAAATAACGAAAGGGCACTATACTCTTTTTAGAGTTGGGACAGTAAAATGAAATAAGGAGGAAATAGTGAAAAATTACACAGTAAAATGTATAAAAACAAAGTTTAGTTCCTCTTTATTAATAAGTAGTCCAAGAGGAGTTGACGGACACCTTCAAATATAAAAGCGGGCATTAAGTTCGAGTTTTGCAGCTAAAACAATTTAAAAATTTTATTTTCTTTAAAATGAATTATTAAAAAAAATAAAAGGCATTTTAGACCGATGGTGTTAAATGCTAGTAAAAAACTGCTCACGCCTAAATAAATTTATATTTATATATAAAATTATTTATGTATGTTTATACTCGACTCCACGTTCTTCTTTTGTAAGTTTTTGAATTCCTTCCAAATTTTAAAGTTTTGTACCAAAAACAGTTTTTTGTTACAAAATTGTTATTTTTGCAATAAAAAATAATATTTTATCCAAAAATCAGTCAAATTCGTTTATATCAAGCACTGTTAATGACTATAAATCTTTAAGTTTATAATAAGTTTTATTATAACAATTTAATATAGTATAAATATAAATGTGTAAATTAAAAAAAAAAAAAACAACAACAAAAAGTGTTCGGTCGGAGCAGGGATTGAACCCACGACCCTTTGCATGCAAGGCAGACATGCTAGCCACTGCTCCACGTGGCAAACAAATGTATGTTTCTGTTAAATAATGTTATGTTTGCATGGGCTCGTGGGCGCTGCAAACTATGCTATATAAATGTAACTTATAACGATAATTATCTGCTGGTGACCATAACAGCTACGTAGCCCAGTGGATAGTGTGTTGGTTTACAAACTGTATGGTACTCGGTTCGATTCTCCGTGCAGGCGAAAGGTAAAATTTAAAAAAATAAAAAAGTGAATAATTTCTTCAACATTATTTGTATTACAGAAAAAGGTGCCAAGAATTAAAATATTTCGTGGAAGTGAAAATAACGAGTATGTTAGGGAATGAGCACAATCGTCTTTGGGAAAAATTCTTCCAAGCATATAATATTTTTGGGCTCAAAATGTTTCCAAACATATAATATGTTCACATAAAACAAACATATTAATGTTTCGGCAGTATCCAATAATATATGTGCTTCCTGCAAAATATGTTTGGAACATATGTTAAAGAGGCGATTTTTTTTGAGGGTGTAGTGCCCTTTCGTTAGTTTTTATGAAGATCCCTTTATTTACCTTTGTTTGAATATTTTAACTTACTCGTCCTACACTCAAAAAAAGTGAACTCTATATTTCACTAAAGCCAATTTAACTTTATTGTAGTTCATAGAAATATTATGTTTGGAGAAAGTTTTCTTTACTCTAATACTTTTTTGTGTACGTTAGTTAAATTAACTAAACCCGAGGAAAACAATATACTCAAATGAAGCATAAAGATTAACTAAATTCGTGTCTTCCACAAAATAGTTCAGAATTTCTTTAAATTTGTAAATTTTACCAAAAATGCGTCCATCGTGAACTTCGTATATCACTAAAGACATTCTTGCAATTTTGAACTCCAAGTTTTTTCTTTAAACTACAAAATTTTAACGTAAAAAAAATATTCATATAATCTCATGTGTAGAAAATTTTATTTATGCATAGGTATGTATACAATATTTTTATAATATTATATTGAGCCGACGGGCTTTTTGGGCAGCAAATAAATCAATGACTTCTTCAGTCGGCACATTTATTCGGCGATGAACCGACATTAATGCCAATCCTTTGAGTCTACTCTCGCTAGTCGAATTTCTAAGATACGTCTTTAATCTCTTCATTGTTGAAAATGAGCGTTCGGATGAGCACGTAGTAACTGCAGGGATGGAAAATGCAGTACTATAGTACTTTTTCAAAACTTTTTCACCCCGGTCAGAACCGTAGTACCCCCGCGAATGATTTAGTACCTTTTGTGTAGACATTTTTGAGTCGATATCAGATTTATGTTACAATAGCTTTGACAAAATATTTTAATATTTTGAGAAAGTCTTTATCAACCTTATTTGCTAATAATCTTTTACAAATATGGCAAAACAGACATGTTCATGTGGGAGGAAAATCTCGATTTTGTAAAAGACATAGTCAAACACAGCATTTTATTGAACTTCAAGAATTTTTAGTCGAAAAAAGAATGCGATTCTATATTATCGATTTTTTATTTCGGTAGAAAATGTTGTCAAAATTTTATTTCTATATAGAATATTTGCAAAATTTTATTTTTATAGAAAATTTTGTAAAAATTTTATTTCTACAGGAAATTTTTGCAAAATTTTATTTCTATAGAAAAATTTTGCAAAATTTTATTTCTATAAAAAAATTTTGCAAAATTTTATTTCTATAGAAAATTTTTGCAAAATTTTATTTATATAGAAAATTTTGTCAAAATTTTATTTTCTTTAAAATTCAGTCTCTTGACAATAATCTTCCAGTGAAATTTAGTAAAAAGTACCTTTCCGCTCAAAAAATACCTTTTTTGTACTTAAAAATTGTATTTTCCATCCCTGAGTAACTGGCAAAGTGACCAAAATTTTTAAAAGAATATGCACGTTTGGAAATATCTCTTTATTGCTTCCATCGCTTAATTACGCATGTTCTTTTCGCAGGTTTTGCGCCATTTCATTTACACATGTGTGCTTGGCTGTTTCGTTGTTGTTGCAATGGCCAAACAAAGCGAGTCATGTTCACAAAAAAACAACAAACACACATAAAAAGCAGAAATACATTTTCCAAAAATGAAATTTGTGGTGCGAGAACAAAAACAATTTGTTTTTTTTCGACCGTCGTTTTCAACTAGTATTCTATGATTTGTGCAAGTTTTATAGGTAAGCGTTTTTCAAAATAAAACCTCTAGCTTTTCTTCAACATCTTCGATAAAAATTTTCTATGCAGCTAAAAATATATATTTATTTATATAAAAATATTCATTCATTTGGGGGGGGGAGGGGGGGGGGGGGGTTTGATCCCCCTTATCCCCCCCCTGAATACGGCCTTGCATCCAACCATCTTTTAGTCTATATTAGGGCTTTGCCCAAACAAATTTGACAGGCATACTTTTCCTCTGTTGGTTAAGCTACACTTGTAGTTTGGTCAATGCATGGTTTTAAGCTGAGATCAAAAACAACAATATTGATATGAAATTTTAACAACATTTTCTCTAGATATGAAATTTTGATAAAATGTTCTATAGAAATGAATTTTGGACAAAATTTTCCATAGAAATGAACTTTTGAGAAAAATATTCCTCTCCAACTAAGATGTACTTCAATTTCCTATAAAAATAAAATTTTGACAAACATTTTTATAGAAATAAAATTCTGAGAAAACTTGCTATAGAAAAACAATTTTGAGAAAATTTTCTATTGAAATGAAATTTTGACAAACTTTTTATAGAAATAAAATGTTGGCAAAGTTTTCTATAGAAATGAAATTTTTACGTATTTTTGAGTATTGTTGACCTATTTTATGATTATTCTGATTATTAATGTACGGTGACTTGCGAAACGAACAGCAGCACACGAACTCAAACACAAAATCCCAGAAATAGGTTAAAAACAGAGTAAGAATTTATAAAATGTTACAAATTTTGTTGAAAAAATGCTAAATCCAATCTGAAAAAAATATGCATTTTTGAAAATATTTGAGGTCTAACGTTTCAGACAAGCGTTAGAATCCATTAAAAATTATAAAAAAAATTATAAAAATTATTTATTTGACAAAATATCATAGAATGTTTTAATTCAATGCAACGGCTGTTGAAATGGAGAACTTCCGTCGTATGACAAGCGCATGTTAAATTCATCACTTCTGCGTCAATTTTGCACCACTTCCGGATCCAAAACGAACATTTTCATTACTTTTTTGGTGACGCTTTTTTGCTGGGAAGTCAATTGAAATCGATTGAATTTTGGATTATTCGAATTTGTGAATTAGTGTGTTGTCGTTGTTTTTTCTACTTTTGCCTGTGATTACACACAAAAAAAAAATCAATTAATTTTCTTGTCAATACAATTAAAATTATGTTTATATTTGAGCTAACAACGTAATTTGTAAACACAATTACGATTTTAGCGATATTTTGTCACATTATATATTGTTATATCAACAAAATTTTTGTTGAACTCAAAAATTTCCTTTAACAACAATGTACCCTCCACCATGGATTGCGTAGAAACTTCTACTGAAGACTGTCATCCACAATCGAATTACTTGGGTTGCGGTAAAACTTGCCGATGGCAAGGTATCTTAAAACTTCCTTACACCGTAATATATACCACATAGCCCATACGTGGTATATATTAAACTAAACAAGTATATACAGCAGTAAGTTCGGCCGGGCCGAATCTTAAATACCCACCACCATGAACCAGATATTAGGGTTTCCTTTGAAATTTCAGGAGGGCTAGAGGACTTGAGGACACTTCCCCAAGATAAATTTAAAGATTTCACCTATGAGGACTATATCAGATTCTGGATTTATAAGAACCATTTTTGCTTGAGTTTTAGAGGAATCATTAACATCTCTTGTAAGTGTGCAAGAAAAATATAAAATAACGTCTTGATTTGAAATCTTAAATCTGTAGAAGTAAAATCTGGAAATTTTACATTGAGTTTCAAACAATTTTCATGATCAGTATTTACAATTTCTGGCAAATCAGATAAAAACCACGGTTTCTAGAAACCCAAGGAGTTTAATCGGGAGATCGTTCTGATGGGGGCTATACTAAAATATGGACCGATACTCACCGCTTTCGGCACACCTCTTTATGACCCGAAAATACCTATAGATTTCCAATTTCAGGCAAATAGGATAAAAACTTCGGATTCTAGAAGCCCAAGAAGTAAAATCGGGAAATCGGTCTATATGGGGGCTATACAAAAATATGGACCGATACTCACCATTTTCGGCACACCTCTTTATGGTCCCAAAATACCTCTAGATTTCCAATTTCAGACAAATTGGATAAAAACTACGGTTTCTATAAACCCAAGACCCCAAATCGGGAGGTCGTTTTATATGGGGACAATAAGCGTAGGAAGGCCTCTGGGGAGGGGGCTTAGACCCCCCAGAAAAATTTTAGCCCCCCCCCTTAGAATTTGAAAACCTATTTACGATTTTACATTTTTCTAAAAATTAAACAAGTATATACACAGCAGAAAGTTCCGCTAAAGATTTTCATGAACAATCGAATTACTTTGGTTGTGGTAGCAGTTGCCGATGGCAATGTTTTTAATCTGGTATTTATAAAATAAATCTGTGGTTGAACTTTTGATTTAGTTGAATAACTAAAGCTCCTTTATTATTTTGTTTAGTCTGGTTTAGTCAATTTAATAGTAATTGATACTATTTGGGGGCTACACCAAAATATGGACCGATACTCACCATTCTCGGCACACCTCTTTATGGTCTTAAAATACCTCTAGATTTCCAATTTCAGACAAATTGGATAAAAACTACGGTTTCTATAAGCCCAAGACCCCAAATCGGGAGATCGCTCTATATGGGGGCTATACCAAAATATGGACGGATACTCACAATTTTTGGCACACGTATTTGTGGTCCTACAATATCTCTAGATTTCCAATTTCAGGTAAATTGAATAAAATCTGCGGTTTCTATAAGCCCAAGAAGTAAAATCGGGAGATCGGTCTATATGGGGGCTATACCAAAACATGGACCGACACTCACCATTTTTGGCACACCTCTTTATGGTCATAAAATACCTCTAGATTTTCAATTTCGCGCAAATTGGATGAAAACTACTGTTTCTATAAGCGAAAGACCCCAAATCGGGAGGTCGGTTTATATGGGGGCTATACCAAACCATGGACCGACACTCACCATTTTTGGCACACCGTTTCAAGGTCCCAAAATACCTCTAGATTTTCAATTTCGCGCAAATTGGATGAAAACTACGGTTTCTATAAGCGAAAGACCCCAAATCGGGAGGTCGGTTTATATGGGGGCTATACCAAAACATGGACCGACACTCACCATTTTTGGCACACCTCTTCAAGGTCCCAAAATATCTCTAGATTTTCAATTTCGCGCAAATTGGATGAAAACTACGGTTTCTATAAGCGAAAGACCCCAAATCGGGAGGTCGGTTTATATGGGGGCTATACCAAAACATGGCCCGATATAGCCCATCTTCGAACTTGACCTGCGCGCAGACAAAAGACGATTCCGTGCCAAATTTCAGGACGATAGCTCCATTATTGAATGCTGTAGCGTGATTACAACAGACAGCCAGACAGACAGCCAGACAGACAGTCAGACAGACAGACGGACAGACGGACATGCTTATATCGTCTTAGAATTTCTCCCTGATCAAGAATATATATATACTTTATATAGTCGGAAATCGATATTTCGATGCGTTACAAACGGAATGACAAACTTATTATACCCCGTCACCATTCTATGGTGGTGGGTATAAGAAGGCCGATTAATTAAATTTAATTAAGTACGTATATAATTAAGTTTAAAGTTTCTTTAAAAATAAAATTTTGACAACATTTTCAATAGAAGTAAAATTTGGAAAAAAATTTCTATAGAAATAAAATTTGGAAAAAATTTTCTATAGAAATAAAATTTTGACAAAATTTTCAATAGAAATAAAATGTTGACAAATTTTTCTATAGAAATAACATTTTGAAAATGTTTTCTATAAAAATTGATTGATTATAAACCGATATGGACCAATTTTTGTGTGATTGGGGATCGGCTATATATAACTATAGACCGATATGGACTATATACAATTATGGCATGGTTATAAGCGGCCTTATACTAACACCACGTTGCAAATTTCAACCGGATCGGAGGAATTTTGCTCCTCCAAGAGGCTCCGGAGATCAAATCCGGGGAAAGGTTTATATGGGGGCTATATATATTTATGGACCGATATGGACCAATTCTTGCGTGTTTGTTAGAGACCACATTCTAACACCATGTTCCAAATTTCAACCGGATCGGATGAATTTAGCTCCTCCAAGAGGCTTCGGAGGACAAATCTGGGGATCGATTTATATGGGGGCTATATATAAGTATGGACCGATATGGAACAATTCTTGCATGGTTGTTAGAGACCATATATTAACACCACGTACCAAATTTCAACCGGATCGGATGAATTTTGCTCCTCTAAGAGGCTCCGGAGGTCAAATCTGGGGATCGGTTTATATGGGGGCTATATATAATTATGGGCCGATATGGACCAATTTGTGCATGGTTTTTAGACACCATATACTAACACCATGTACCAAATTTCAGCTGGATCGGATGAAATTTGGTTCTCTTAGAGGCTCCGCAAGCCAAATCGGGGGATCGGTTCATATGAGGGCTATATGTAATTATGAACTGATATGGACCAATTGTTGCATGGTTGTTAGAGACCATATACTAACACCATGTACCAAATTTCAGCCGGAACGGATGAAATTTGCTTCTCTTAGAGCAATCGCAAGCCAAATTTGGGGGTCCGTTTATATGGGGGCTATACGTAAAAGTGGACCGATATGGACCAATTTTTGCATGGTTGTTAAAGACCATATACTAACACCATGTACCAAATTTCAGCCGGATCGGATGAAATTTGCTTCTCTTAGAACAATTGCAAGCCAAATTTGGGGATCCGTTTATATGGGGGCTATACGTAAAAGTGGACCGATATGGCCCATTTGCAATACCATTCGACCTATATCAATAACAACTACTTGTGCCAAGTTTCAAGTCGATAGCTTGTTTCGTTCGGAAGTTAGCGTGATTTCAACAGACGGACGGACGGACGGACATGCTCAGATCGACTCAGAATTTCACCACGACCCATAATATATATACTTTATGGGATCTTAGATCAATATTTCGATGTGTTACAAACGGAATGACAAAGTTAATATACCACCATCCTATGGTGGAGGGTATAAAAATATAATATTATTTTGTGTGTATCATTGCTGGTGTTAATTTCTTTTTGATTTCAATGGGAACAATCCATTAAACTAGATTTTAAATAAATTCATATTTTGGTACCAGCTACTAGTGCAAATAATAAAGCAACTGTGATGTGCATGAATTATGGGTGTGGGAGAGAAATGCAAGGCAAATAAAATAAATGAATCAAATCGGGCATACAGACACCACATATCTACCACAAAAGATAAATTCAAGGATCGGCATGGACAGCAAAAGAAAACCACAAAGAATTTGAAAATTACACCTTAGGCCATACAATATGAATTATAAATAGAGGCTTTTCATTTACACATTCAGGGGGTGTTGAAATTGTACGATACAACATGCATTTTTTGCATTTGTTATATTCCAGTTTTTCATTTCTTTATCACATCATAAATGGGCGTCGTTCGCTGTACACCCTGTGTTTACACTTGGCAATCTGAGACCATCACTCTATGGAGAGTTGACATCTTGTGTGGCAGGTTGGTTATGCTTTCTTTTAATTAAATCTAAACAAATAAATATCTCTAGTACTATGCTAATGAAGCAATATGTGTATTAGGGTGGGTTGTATGTTGTTGTGTTAGAAGTTCAAAGTATTAACATGTTTTGTTGAAAAGTTTCAGGAACATTCCATTTGTGAATAGAAATAAGCAAGCATCTTTAATTTTTAGCGAGAAACAATATATTTGCCATAAAAATGTTCCATGTTTGCCGTGCCAAAAAAATTTTTTTGTTTGATTGTACAAGATCGCCATTATTATTTTCACCATGCGATTTGAAAAAATCGACAAGGGGATTCACAATTCTTTTTTCCAAATTTTCTATTATTTTGATTATATCAGATCTTGATAAATTATTTATGGAATGCAAATATAAAATGAAGCGATTAGCTGAGTCACACAAACTATCAAAATCTGATAGAGATATTGAACCTTTTCCCACTTTTTCTTCCTCAATAGAACTATGTTCACTAATTTCCATGCGTGATGTCTCTTTGGAACAAACAGCTTCTATTCGAGATTCCACGTTTATTTTAGCACATTTAAAATGATTTAAAAAATGCCTTTTGAAACCACTTTTGCCACAGAATTTTTGGTGACATCCTCGAAATGTGCATATATACTTCTCCAGTTTTTGAACTGGACGACATTCTTTTAAATGGATAAAATATTTATTTGGGCAAATAAAACGTTTTTCACATAAAAAGCATTTAAATAAATTTACCATTTTACACAACGATAAATATTTATTTTTTTGATTTTTAACGAGCTCAGCACACCACACAAAATGAAATACAATGATGCGAAAATTTTTCTCATAGGCTTGACATGAAAATAGAACGATTTTTTTAAAGCCTCCTTTGGTTCAAAATTAATTTTTTTATTTTTTAATATTGGATAGGGTAGTTACGTTTGCAATTTCCAACAAAGGATTTAATTGATTGCCAATGTTGATTTTTATTTGTGAAATTCAAGCAAAAACACATATCTCGCCTACTGCGTTTCTTTCAAATTTTTCCAATTTTTGTTTGCTGCCACTAGCAACCATAAAGACATAAGAAAACCTTTGGAATTTTCGACAATATGTTTAGTTGATACAATGTGTTGAACTTAATTGTTTGCTTTGATTTTTATTTTCATTGAAAGAAACTCGCAATTAGTCAAAAATATATACAAATGTTAATAAACATGTTACTGAGTTTCCAACTAACAAATTATTGTTGTTGTATCAACAATTCTAACAATAAATTATAGTTGGAAACTCCAAAAAATCAACATATTTACTAATTACTAGAAATTGTTATATTTTTCTTCATACTTTGTCACATTAACAATCGGTTTAGTCATACCAACGAAGATATTCATTGAATTTAACAATCTGGTTTGACTACATTTATTGTTACCTAAAAAATACTGATATTATTTTCTGTGCATGTGCAAAAATAACAATATGATAACAATATTATCTTGAGATACGTAATCATATTCCTTTCCTACGTGTGACGATCTACGATTGTTTGTTGTACACAGAAAAAAAAAGTAAACTATGTTATGAAAAAAAACGAACGAAAATTAATCTAAATTGTATTCCAAATTTTGAGATTAATTAAATTACTGAAAATTTCCTGACACTTTTGGATTTTAATTTCATAATTACCATTTACGAAATGCATCCTTAAGTTTAAAATTTTCGATGATATTCAAAAAAACTCTAAGAAAAGAAAAACGTTTTCGGTACACGTTTTCCAAACGTTTTATTTTCTGTGCGTGTATGGTTTCTAAAATCCAAGAAGTCAAATCGGAAGTAGGGTCTATATAGAAGATATCCCAAAACATGGATTCGTACACAACATCACACCTACTTGTGGTCCTAAATAATCCAAAACCCCAAGTCGGGGATAGGTTTCTATGGGGCTATATCAAAAGCTAAACCGATAAAGCCCATCTTCGACCTTGACCTGTGCGCAGATAAAAGGCAAATCTACGCCAATTTTCAAGACGATACCACTATTATTGAAGGTTGTAGCGCTATTACAACATACCAACAGACAGCCGCACATAGCTATATCGTTTGAGAATTTCTCCCTGATGAAGATACAGTGCACTCGCGGTAACGTGAACACCGCATAACGTGAACACGTTTTTTCTTATACTACCCACTCCGTAACGCTGAAAAACATGAAATTTGACGTTAAAAGCAAATTCACAATGCCAAATACAATTTCCAATACATTCACGGAATTTTTTTAGATCTAATTGTTTTTTTTTTCGTGAATTTTAATTGTACCCTGCGTAAGTTAGTGCATATGTTTGCAACACCCAGAAGGAGAAGAGATAGACACATGGTGTCTTTGACAAAAATGCTCAGGGTGGGCTCCTGAGTCAATATAGCCATATCCGTCTGTCAGTGAACAAATTTTTGTAATCAAAGTCTAGGTTAGGTTAGGTTAGGTGGCAGCCCGATGTATCAGGCTCACTTAGACTATTCAGTCCATTGTGATACCACATTGGTGAACTTCTCTCTTATCAAAGTCTAGGTCGCAGTTTTAGTCCAATCGACTTCAAATATATATATAAAACTATATATATATATACATACATATATATATATATATATATATATATATATATATATATATATATATATATATATATATATATATATATATATATATATATATATATATATATATATATATATATATATATATATATATATATATATATATATATATATATATATATATATATATATATATATATATATATATATATATATATATATATATATATATATATATATATATATATATATATATATATATATATATATATATGTATATTTATTTATTTATTTATTTATTTATATTGCCCCAGAAGCCAAAGTTTTACCCTAATTTGCTTACAATTTTGCACAAGAAGAACAACTAGTACTATAGACAAGTCCAAATTTTATTGAAAGCGGTTCAGATTTAGATATAGCTCCCATATATATCTTTCGCCCGATATGGCCTACTACGGTCCCAGAAGCCATAGTTTTACACCAATTTGGTTCAAATTTTGCACTAGGAGTACAATTAGTAGTGTAGTCGAGTGTGCCAAATTTTATTGAAATCGGTTCATATTTAGATATAGCTCCCATATATATCGTTCACCCGATTTACACTCATATGACCACAGTGGCCGGTCTTTTACTCCGATTTATTTGAAATTTTGCACAGGGAGTAGAACTAGCATTGTACCTATGTGTGCCAAATTTGGTTGAAATCGGTTCAGATTTAGATATAGCTCCCATATATATGTTTTACTGATTTCGACAAAAATGGTCAAAATACCAACATTTTCCTTGTTAAATCGCCACTGCTTAGTCGAAAAGTTGTAAAAATGACTCTAACTTTCCTAAACTTCTAATACATATATATCGAGTGATAAATCACAAATAAACTTTTGCGAAGTTTACTTTAAATTGCTTTAGATTTAAATGTTTCCGATATTTTTTATACCCTCCACCATAGGATGGGGGTATATTAACTTTGTCATTCCGTTTGTAACACATCGAAATATTGTTCTAAGACCCCATAAAGTACATATATTCTGGGTCGTGGTGAAATTCTGAGTCGATCTGAGCATGTCCGTCCGTCCGTCCGTCCGTCTGTTGAAATCACGCTAACTTCCGAACGAAACAAGATATCGACTTGAAACTTGGCACAAGTGGTTGTTATTGATGTAGGTCGGATGGTATTGTAAATGGGCCATATCGGTCCACTTTTACGTATAGCCCCCATATAAACGGACCCCCAAATTTGGCTTGCGATTGCTCTAAGAGAAGCAAATTTCATCCGATCCGGCTGAAATTTGGTACATGGTGTTGGTATATGGTCTCTAACAACCATGCAAAAATTGGTCCATATCGGCCCACTTTTACGTATAGCCCCCATATAAACGGACCCCCAAATTTGTATTGCGATTGCTCTAAGAGCAGCAAATTTCATCCGATCCAGCTGAAATTTGGTACATGGTGTTAGTATATTGTCTCTAACAACCATGCAAAAATTGGTCCACATCGGTCCATAATTATATATAGCCCCCATATAAACCGATCCCCAGATTTGGCTTGTGGAGCCTCAAAGAGAAGCAAATTTCATCCGATCCAGCTGAAATTTAGTACATGGTGTTAGTATATTGTCTCTAACAACCATGCAAAAATTGGTCCACAGCGGTCCATAATTATATATAGCCCTCATATAAACCGATCCCCAGATTTGGCTTGTGGAGCCTCAAAGAGAAGCAAATTTCATCCGATACGGCTGAAATTTGGTACATGGTATTAGTATATGGTCTCTAACAACCATGCAAAAATTGGTCCATATCGGTCCATAATTATATATAGCCCCCATATAAACCGATCCCCAGATTTGGCTTGTGGAGCCTCAAAGAGAAGCAAATTTCATCAGATACGGCTGAAATTTGGTACATTGTATTTGTATATGGTCTCGAACAACCATGCAAAAATTGGTCCATATCGGTACTTAATTATATATAGCCCCCATGTAAACCGATTCCCAGATTTGAGCTCCGGAGCCTCTTAGAGGAGCAAAATTCATCCCATCCGGTTGAAATTTGGTACGTGGTGTTAGTATATGGTCTCTAATAACCATGCAAAAATTGGTCCATATCGGTCCTTAATTATATATAGCCCCCATGTAAACCGATTCCCAGATTTGGTTTGCGGATCCTCTAAAAGAAGCAAATTTCATCCGATCCGGCTGAAATTTGGTACATGGTATTAGTATATAGTATCTAAGAACCATTCAAAAATTGGTCCATATCAGTCCATAATTATATATAGCCCCTATATAAATCGATCCCCAGATTTGAACTCCGGAGCCACTTGGACGAGCAAAATTCATCCGATCCGGTTGAAATTTGCAACGTGGTGTTAATATATAGCCGATAAAAACCATGCCAAAATTGGTCCATATCGGTCTATAGTTATATATAGCCGATCCCCATTCACACAAAAATTGGTCCATATCGGTTCATAATCATGCTTGCCACTCGAGCAAAAATAATCTATCAAAATGTTATTTCTATAGAAAATTTTGTCAAAATTTTATTTCTATAGAAAATTTTGTCAAATTTTATTTTTATAGAAAATTTTGGCAAAATTTTATTTCTGTAGAAAATGTTGTCAAAATTTTAATTCTATAGAGAATGTTGTCAAAATGGTAAATCTTTTGAAAATTTTGTAAAAATTTTATTTCTATAGAAAATTTTGTCAAAATGTTATTTCTATAGAAAATTTTGTTAAAATCGTATTTCTATAGAAAATTTTGTCCAAATTTTACTTCTATAGAAAATGTTGTCAAAATTTTATTTGTATAGAAAATTTTGTCAGAATTAATTATATACGTATTTTTTTATTTATTTGGACTACGTGGTGTATATTACGGTATTAGGAAGTTTTAAGATACCTTGTCATCGGCAAAACTTACCGCAACCCAAGTAATTCGATTGTGGATGACAGTCTACAGTAGAAGTTTCTACGCAATCCATGGTGGAGGGTACATAAGCTTCGGCCTGGCCGAACTTACGTCCGTATATACTTGTTATACCCTCCATCATAGGATGGGGGTATATTAACTTTGTCATTCCGTTTGTAACACATCGAAATATTGCTCTAAGACCCCATAAAGTATATATATTCTGGATCGTGGTGAAATTCTGAGTCGATCTAAGCATGTCCGTCCGTCCGTCCGTCCGTCCGTCCGTCCGTCCGTCTGTTGAAATCACGCTAACTTCCGAACGAAACAAGCTATCGACTTGAAACTTGGCACAAGTAGTTGTTATCGATGTAGGTCGGATGGTATTGAAAATGGGCCATATCGGTCCACTTTTACGTATAGCCCCCATATAAAGGGACCCTCAGATTTGGCTTGTGGAGCCTTTAACAGAAGCATATTTCATCCGATCCGGCTGAAATTTGGTATATGGTGTTGGTATATGGTCTCTAACAACCATGCAAAAATTGGTCCACATCGGTCCATAATTATATATAGCCCTCATATAAACCGATCCCCAGATTTGGCTTGCGGAGCCTAATAGAGAAGCAAATTTCATCCGATCCGGCTGAAATTTGGTACATGGTGTTGGTATATGGTCTCTAACAACCGTGCAAAAATTGGTTAACATCGGTCTATAATTATATATAGCCCCCATATAAACCGATCCCCAGATTTGGCTTGCCGAGCCTCAAAGAGAAGAAAATTTCATCCGATCCGGCTGAAATTTGGTACATGATGTTGGTATATGGTCTCTAACAACCATGCAAAAATTGGTCCATATCGGTCCTTAATTATATATAGCCCCCATATAAACCGATCCCCAGATTTGGCTTGTGGAGCCTCTAAGAGAAGCATATTTCATCCGATCTGGCTGAAATGTGGTACATGGTGTTGGTATATGGTCTCTAACAATCATGCAAAAATTGGTCCACATCGGTCCATAATTATATATAGCCCCCATATAAACCGATCTCCAGATTTGGCTTGCGAAGCCTCAAAGAGAAGAAAATTTCATCCGATCCGGCTGAAATTTGGTACATGGTATTGGTATATGGTCTCTAACAACCGTGCAAAAATTGGTCCACATCGGTCCATAATTATATATAGCGCCCATATAAACCGATCCCCAGATTTGGGTTGCGGAGCCTCAAAGAGAAGCAAATTTCATCCGATCCGCCTGAAATTTGGTACATGATATTGGTATATGGTCTCTAACAACCATGCAAAAATTGGTCCACATCGGTTCATAATTATATATAGCCCCTATATAAACCGATCCCCAGATTTTGCTTGCGAAGTCACCAAGAAAAGCAAATTTCATCCAATCCGGTTGTAATTTGGAACATGGTGTTAGTATATGATCTTTAACAACCGTGGCAGAATTGGTCCATATCGGTCCATAATTATATATAGCCCCCATATAAAACGTTCTCCAGATTTGACCTCCGGAGCCTCTTGGAGGAGCAAAATTCATCCGATCCGGTTCAAATTGGGAACGTGGTGTTAGTATATGATCGCTAACAACCATACCAAAATTGGTCCAATCACACAAAAATTGGTCCATATCGGTTCATAATCATGGTTGCCACTAGAGCCAAAAATAATCTACCAAAATTTTATTTCTAGAGAAAATTTTGTTAAAATTTTATTCGGTTCATAATAAAATTTTCATCATTGTCAAAACTTTATTTCTATAGAAAATTTTGTCAAAATTTTATTTCTATAGAAAATTTTGTTCAAATTTTATTCGGTTCATAATCATGGTTGCCAGTCGAGCCAAAAATAATCTACCAAGATTTTATTTCTATAGAAAATTTTGTCAAAAGTTTATTTCTATAGAAAATTTTGTTAAAATTTTATTTCTGTAGAAATTTTTGTCAAAATTTTCTTTCTATAGAAAATTTTGTCAAAATTTTTATTTCTATAGAAAATTTTGTGAAAGTTTTATTTCTATAGAAATTTTTTTTTTAAATTTTATTTCTGTAGAAAATTTTGTAAAAATTTTATGTCTACTTTGTCAAACTGAATTATATACGTATTGGATCGATCTTTTTTGATTTAATATATACCACGTGTGGACTTACATACAATTTAGAAGATGGTGTTAGGAGGTTTTAAGATACGGTAACCTTGCCATCGGCAAGCGTTACCGCAACTTAAGTAAATCGATTCTGGATGGCCGTGTTTAGAAGAAGTTTCTACGCAATCCATGATGGAGGGTACATAAGCTTCGGCCTGGCCGAACTTACGGCCGTATATACTTGTTTTTTACTAACATTGTGTTCCACCCTAGTGCATTAGCCAACTTAAATTTTGAGTCTATAGATTTTGTAAAAGTCTATCAAATTCTGTCCAAATCGAGTGATATTTAAATGTATGTAATTGGGACAAACCTTTATATATAGCCCCCAACACATTTTACGGATGTGATACGGTATCGAAAATTTAGATCTACAAAGTGGTGCAGGGTATAATATAGTCGGCTCTGCCCGACTTTAGACTTTCCTTACTTGTTTTTTACTAACATTGCGTTTCACCCTAGTGCATTAGCCGACTTAAATTTTGAGTCAAAAGTTTTTGTAGAAGTCTATCAAATTCTGTCCAGATCGAGTCATATTTAAATGTATGTAATTAGGACAAACCTTTATATATAGCCCCCAACAAATAGTATAATATAGTCGGCTCCGCCCGACTTTAGACTTTCCTTACTTGTTTTAGATCTAGTTGTTTTTTTTCGTGAATTTTAATTATTAAGTTAAATTGCTTTATAACTGTATACCCACTGTTGTTTTTCCGATCTCTTTTTTTTTAATTTTTTCATGAAACTAAATAAAGTTTTTAATATTACTAATAACAAAAATAAAAGACTATCACTCTAGAACGTGTAAAACTCCGGAATATGGTTATGTTTTGTTCTGAAATTTGCTGAAGTTCGCTAACGTGAACTCTCTTGGTTTTAATTAGTTGACGTTACCGCGATTGCATTTATATAGTCGAAAAGCGATAATTCAATGTGTTACAAAATTATTATATTATTATTATTATACCCACGTATAATAATAACAAAATTATAATTCTTTTTTTAATTTTTATTATTTAATAGTGAATGGATCAAAGCAACAATTCACATAGTTTATTTTTTATACCCTTCACCACTACTGTGGTACAGGGTATAATAAGTTTGTGTATTTGTATGTAACGCCAAGAAGGAAAAGTCTGAGACCCATCGTTTAGTATACCGATCGTCTTAGAATTAAATTCTGAGTCGATTTAGCGATGTCCGTCTGTCTGTCTGTCCGTCTGTCTGTCTGTTGATGTATTTTTGTGTGCAAAGTACAGCTCGCAGTTTTAGTCCGATTGTCTTAAAATTTTGTATAGGGTCCTGTTTCGGCTCAAAGACGATCCCTATTGATTTTGGAAAAAATCGGTTCAGATTTAGATATAGCTGCCATATATATTTTTCACCGATCTGGTCATAATTGGCGTGTATATCAACCGATCTTCCTCAAATTCCGTACATCAGAATATTTTATGAGTCTCGAGAAACTTGCAAAATATCAGCCAATTCGGTTCAGATTTATATATAGCTCCCATATATAGCTTTCGCCCGATTTACACTCATTTGCCCACAGAGGCCAATTTTTTTCTCCGATTTAGTTGAAATTTTGCACAGGGAGTAGAATTAGCATTGTAGCTATGCGTGCCAAATTTGGTTGAAATCGGTTCAGATTTAGATATAGCTCCCATATATAGCTTTCGCCCGATTTACACTCATATGACCACAGAGGCCAATTTTTTGCTCCGATTTAGTTGAAATTTTGCACAGGGAGTAGAATTAGCATTGTAGCTATGCGTGCCAAATTTGGTTGAAATCGGTTCAGATTTAGATACATCCCCCATATATAGCTTTCGCCCGATTTACACTCATATGACCGTAGAGGCCAATTTTTAACTCCGATTTAGTTGAAATTTTGCACAGGGAGTATAATTAGCATTGTAACTATGCGTCCCAAATTTGGTTGAAATCGGTTCAGATTTAGATATAGCTCCCATATATAGCTTTCGCCCGATTTACACTCATATGACCACAGAGGCCAATTTTTAACTCCGATTTAGTTGAAATTTTGCACAGGGAGTAGAATTAGCATTGTAGCTATGCGTGCCAAATTTGGTTGAAATCGGTTCAGATTTAGATATATCTCCCATATATAGCCTTCGCCCGATTTACACTCATATGACCGTAGAGGCCAATTTTTAACTCCGATTTAGTTGAAATTTTACACAGGGAGTAGAATTAACATTGTAGCTATGCGTGCCAAATTTGGTTGAAATCGGTTCAGATTTAGATATAGCTCCCATATATATGTTTTTCTGATTTCGACAAAAATGGTCAAAATACCAACATTTTCCTTGTAAAATCGCCACTGCTTAGTCGGAAAGTTGAAAAATGACTCTAATTTTCCTAAACTTCTAATGCATATATATCGAGCGATAAATCATAAATAAACTTTTGCGAAGTTTTCTTAAAATTGCTCCAGATTTAAATGTTTCCCATATTTTTTTACTAACATTGTGTTCCACCCTAGTGCATTAGCCGACTTAAATTTTGAGTCTATAGATTTTGTAGAAGTCTATCAAATTCTGTCCAGATCGAGTGATATTTAAATGTATGTATTTGGGACAAACCTTTATATATAGCCCCAACACATTTGACGGATGTGATATGGTATCGAAAATTTAGATCTACAAAGTGGTGCAGGGTATAATATAGTCGGCCCCGCCCGACTTTAGACTTTCCTTACTTGTTTTTAATGAATTTTTAAAACAAACGTCGCTATTTTCGCTCGATACTGCTAAAACAAAATACCGGCCTTTACCTAAAATTTCTTTTTGAATAAACAAAAAAAAAGTGTGCATGCAAAAATGTCCTCCCAATGAAAATGGGAAAAAAACGTAATTTGCATACTTAATACTGGGGTATTACTATGTTAACATTGAAGTGGAGTTTCTTTCCCACCATCCTACACATGGATATTTGGAGCTGGAGTTGCAAATGCATTTGAGCACAAATATTTATTATATATGAACATATTGGTCAACATCATGATTATGTCCAACTGACATACTGACTAGCTGATGCATGGACTTGCAGAGGCGTTTGCCAGTCCATCCTTTGTTATCGTCTTAGGCGATTATTGTTGTCGCACTTTTCATGTTCAAGTTTTTATCGCACTTAGAAAAATAAGAAGTATGTACTTTATATTTACGGCACCCGTTCAATGCTTATTTATTTAGAGTATTTAACTAACGCGAAATTTCTATAGTTTGTCTTTGAGAAAAGAATTTTCTACCCGTAAAAAATAATTATTTTCTCCCAAACGAAATTTTATATAAACAACCATTGTTTACCATTAAATTTTAAAATTTCGAAATTTACACAAACGTTTTCTCATTTTAAATATTTGGGTTAATAAATTCAAAATTTCCTTGGGTTTAAGTCATGTTGTTCTTTCTGTTACAGACCATTTCGTTTATATCAAGCACTGTTCTCTTCTGACTATAAGTCTTTAATAATACACTTTTTGAAGTTTCATTGTATACATTTAATCGGTCATCTTTGGAATATTTTTTGGAATACATGTAAAATTACATTATTTCCGTTTCCAAAAGTTGTATTTTTAAGAAAGTGGCCAACTAAAGCGAATGTTTCTGTCAAATAAAGTTTCTTTACATCGGTACATAGACGCCCAAATAAAATAAAACGGCTTGACTGTATGCGTTGATAACTATAGCAATCTGTTGATGACAATAACATCTATGTGCCCAGCGTATAGTGTGTTGGCTTACAAACTGTAGGGTCCACGTCCGGGCGAAAGGTAAAATTTAAAAAAAATTATAAAATCCAATATATGTCGCGCTAATAACGTAATATACCTTGTGGAAATGAGAATGATGTGAAGGAAGATGCAATTAAAAAATAAAAAAAAAAAATTTAATGCACAACTTTAAAGCACTTCCAAAAATGTCTTCACAAAAATGTTCCTTATTTTAACTACACAGGAAGTTCTTTTAATTCAATTTTTTATAACTCGGTGTTTTCATATTTTTAATGGGTAATTTTAACTTTTTTTTTAATAAAATGGCACAAATTATTTAAATTTTTGTGAAAAAAATCTATATCCATTCTAGAAAAATTGCGATGTTTTTAAGGTCAAACGTTTCAGACAAGCGTAAGAAAGCATTAAAAATCATAAACAAGTATATACAACAGTAAGTTCGGCAGGACCGAATCTTAAATACCCACCACCATGAATCAAATATAATAGTTTCCACCGAAAACTCTTAGTCGTAGCCGGTTACTTGATAATAAATATATATAATTTCAGGGATTTGATGACAGATATTCTCTCAAGCACCAACCAGTACGCTTCCCGAAGAGAAATTTAAAGATTCTACCTATGATGACTAGATCAGATTCTGGATTTGACAGGTTGGCTGATAAGTCCCCGGTCTAACAAAGAAAAACACATTTTTTTGTCAAAATTCGTTTTTATTATTCAACATAGTTCCCTTCAAGAGCGATACAATGATTATAACGATCTTCCAATTTTTTGATACCATTTTGGTAGTACTCCTTCGGTTTTGCCTCAGTTTCGGCGATCACCTCTTCATTGCAGCCAAATTTTTTACCTGCGAGCATCCTTTTGAGGTCTGAGAACAAGAAAAAGTCGCTGGGGGCCAGATCTGGAGAATACGGTGGATGGGGAAGCAATTCGAAGCCCATTCATGAATTTTTGCCATCGTTCTCAATGACTTGTGCCACGGTGCGTTGTCTTGTGGAACAACACTTTTTTGTTCTTCATATGTGGCCGTTTTGCCGCGATTTCGACCTTCAAACGCTCCAATAACGCCATATAATAGTCACTGTTGATGGTTTTTCCCTTCTCAAGATAATCGATAATAATTATTCCATGCGCATCCCAAAAAACAGAGGTCATTACTTTGCCGGCGGACTTTTGAGTCTTTCCACGCTTCGGAGACGGTTCACCGGTCGCTGTCCACTCAGCCGACTGTCGATTGGACTCCGGAGTGTAGTGATGGAGCCATGTTTCATCCATTGTCACATATCGACGGAAAAACTGGGGTGTATTTATTGCGAGTTAACAGCTGAAAACACCGTTCAGAATCATCAACACGTTGTTGTTTTTGGTCAAATGTGAGTCCGCGCGGCACCCATTTTGCACAGAGCTTCCGCATATCCAAATATTGATGAATGATATGACCAACACGTTCCTTTGATATCTTTAAGGCCTCTGCTATCTCGATCAACTTCATTTTACGGTCATTCAAAATCATTTTGTTGATTTTTTGATGTTTTCGTCGGTAACCACCTCTTTTGGGCGTCCACTGCGTTCACCGTCCTCCGTGCTCATTTCACCACGCTTGAATTTTGCATACCAATTAATTATTGTTGATTTCCCTGGGACAGAGTCCGGAAACTAAATTATCAAGCCAAGTTTTTGCTTCCACCGTATTTTTTTCCTTCAGAAAACAGTATTTTATCAAAACACGAAATTCCTTTTTTTTTCATTTTTTTCACAATAACAAAAGTTGCTTCACAAAAGACGCTCTATCTCACAAACTAATTGACTTACAGACGTCAAATTTTGACACGAATCATTTGAAGGTTGGTACTACATAAAAATATATGCATTTAATACTAGCGACGCCATCTATGTGCCAGACCGGGGACTTATCAGCCAACCTATTTTTGGTTGAGTTTTTGGGGAAGCATAAGCATCTCATGTAAGTGTGCAAGAGAAATGGTGAAATTACGACTTGATTTGAAAACTAAGATCTGAAGATTTTTATCCATTCAGTTTCAAGAAATTTTCATGATCAGTGCGCCTTCTATACCCTCAAGAAATGAAATCAGCCTATATGGCCTTACCAAATGGACCTATAACAAGTAAATCCGATACAAATTTTTGTGGCCAGTATATTTACAATTTCAGGGAAATCGGATAGAAACTATGGTTTTTAGAAGCTCAAGAAGTAAAATCGGGAGATAGGTCTATATGGGGGATATACCAAAACATGGACCGATAGGCACCATTTTCGGCACACATATTTGTGGTCATAAAATACTTTTAGATTTCAAATTTCTGGTAAACCGGATTGAAAATACGGTTTCTAGAAGCCCAAGAAGTAATCTTGTGAGATCGTTCTATATGAGGCCTATACCAAAAGATGGACCGATACACCACATTTTCGACACACCTATTTACGGCCTCAAAATGGCCCTATGTTTCCAATTCCAGGGAAATCGGTTAGAAAATACAGTTTTTTCGACACCCAAGAAGTAAAATCAGGAGGTCGGTCTATATGGGGGATATACGAAAACATGGACCGATAGGCACTATTCGCCACACCTATTGATGGTTCTAAAATACTTCTAGATTTCCAATTTCAGGCAAATTGGATTGAAAGTACGTTTTCTAGCAGCCCAAGAAATAAAATCGGGAGATCGGTATATATGGGGGCTATACAAAAACATGCACCAATACACTCGAAAACGCACCCATTTTTGGTCCCAAAATACCTCTAGATGTATAATTTAAGGCAAATCGGATAGAAACTACGGTTTCTAGAAGCCCAAGACCCCAAATCGGGGGGTGGGTTTATATGGGGGCTATATCAAAACTTAGACCATTATAGCCCATCTTCGAACTTTACTTGCCTGCAAACAAAAAACGAATCTGTGCCAAATTGCAGGACGATAGCGCCATTATTGAAAGCTGTAGGGTGATTACAACAGACAGACGGACATGGTCATATCGTCTTAAAATTTCTCCCTGATCAAAAATATATATATATATATACTTTATGTAGTCGGAAATCAATATTTCGATGTGTTACAAACGGAATGACAAACTTATTATAGCCCCATCGCCATTCTATGGTGGAGGGTATACAAATTATAAAAATTATTTATTTGGCAAAATATCACAACTTTTTTAATTCACATCCAAAACTGAATTCGGATCACACCTTAAGAAGTGATGAAAATTTAGTGCAATGGCTGTTGAAAAGGTGGACATCCCTCCTATGACGAGCCCTTGTTAAATTCATCGCTTCTGCGTCAATTTTGCACCACTTCCGGATCCAAAAAGAACATTTTCATTACATTTTTGGCGACGCTTTTTTTGCTGGGTCTGTATAAAATTGTTTTTATATCCTGTACGTTTATCACAAAAAACGTTTTCTTCTAAACAAACTTCCTTACAAATGGTTAACGATGATTGTTTGTCTAAAATTTCGTTTGGGTGGAAAGAATTATTTGTTGCGTGTAATCACAAATGAACAAGGAAGAACTTAAGAAATACATTTTTATATTTTTACCGAATTGACTTTTTTTAATTCGAATAGAGTTCTTAAATGACAACCATGTTATTTATACGGTGGTATATTGACTTCGTGAAAATTTTGGTGGATCAACTGAGAAAAGCATATCCCTATGTGATGTTTTCTTTTCAGTGTAATTCCCAAACTATTAACTAAACATTCATTTTCGCGTCAGTTTTTGGTAGGATTCATATCAATTTGCTGTTAAACGCTTTAATGCAATTATGGCGATATGTTTATGTTAATTGGGTGAAATGGAAAGTGTTCACATCACCGCAATTCTCCCATCAACATTGTGTAGCCATGGAGGCGAGTATTGTAAAAAATGAAATGCAAAATTATAAAAATGAAAATGCAAATTAATTTTTCCAAAGCTAAGTACTTAAGGCTATTGTGTGAGGCTAATATGAAGTGTATTTGGAAAATTTGTCAGCAAACTTTTTCAATTAACTCAACAGCACCTTTACAGGCTTTGCAGGTTTTTTAAATGACATAAATCTGACTGTGGAAAGTAAAATAAACTGTCGTCATGTTGATGTCGTAATCAGGAAAATTATATGCAATATGTAAGAGTAAGCTGACGTCAAATTCTAAAAGGACTGAGTTATGCTATGGTCACACTCGAAAAAGAATCCGTTGTCACAGCCAAACCAGCAAACACTTTGAGCTCGTATTGGATATAAAGGGTGATTCTTTTGAGGTTAGGATTTTCATGCATTAGTATTTGACAGATCACGTGGGATTTCAGACATGGTGTCAAAGAGAAAGATGCTCAGTATGCTTTGACATTTCATCATGAATAGACTTACGATCTGCCACAACGTCGAATTTTCAGTGAATGGGCCCTAGAAAAGTTGGCAGAAAATCCGCTTTTTTATCGACAAATTTTGTTCAGCGATGAGGCTCATTTCTGGTTGAATGGCTACGTAAATAAGCAAAATTGCCGCATTTGGAGTGAAGAGCAACCAGAAGCCGTTCAAGAACTGCCCATGCATCCCGAAAAATGCACTGTTTGGTGTGGTTTGTACGCTGGTGGAATCATTGGACCGTATTTTTTCAAAGATGCTGTTGGACGCAACGTTACGGTGAATGGCGATCGCTATCGTTCGATGCTAACAAACTTTTTGTTGCCAAAAATGGAAGAACTGAACTTGGTTGACATGTGGTTTCAACAAGATGGCGCTACATGCCACACAGCTCGCGATTCTATGGCCATTTTGAGGGAAAACTTCGGAGAACAATTCATCTCAAGAAATGGACCGGTAAGTTGGCCACCAAGATCATGCGATTTGACGCCTTTAGACTATTTTTTGTGGGGCTACGTCAAGTCTAAAGTCTACAGAAATAAGCCAGCAACTATTCCAGCTTTGGAAGACAACATTTCCGAAGGAATTCGGGCTATTCCGGCCGAAATGCTCGAAAAAGTTGCCCAAAATTGGACTTTCCGAATGGACCACCTAAGACGCTGCCGCGGTCAACATTTAAATGAAATTATCTTCAAAAAGTAAATGTCATGGACCAATCTAACGTTTCAAATAAAGAACCGATGAGATTTTGCAAATTTTATGCGTTTTTTTTTTTTTTAAAGTTATCAAGCTCTTAACAAATCACCCTTTATAACATCATGGTAGGGTTATTTTCCAAAAACCGTATCCAGATATTTGGAAAATGGTTCCGGAAAAATGTTTGACAACCATTTTCGTCAAATATTTGCGTAGTGTGACCATAGCCTTAGAAAGTAGGCCACCAAAAATATCTGAAGCAACTATCTGGTACTCACCATTAAACCTAAAAATTTGCTGTGCCTTAAAATTTTGCCCTTCCCAACAAAAAAAAAAAATGGAAGTTGTTCCAAAAACATTTCTTTTAAAGCCCATCCCAGAATCCCCCATCGAGTTTTTTCAACTTCCGATGCAGTACTTTTGAACAAATCCACAAACATTTCTTGTAAAGCGCATCGTGGGATCCCCCAATGATTTTTTTCCACTTCCGATGCAGTCCTTTTGGACAAGTGCACAAACATTTCTTCTAAAGCGCATCTTGGGATCTCCCAATGATTCGTTTTCTCCTTCCGATGCAGTCCTTGTGGACAAATATTAGAAAGAACGCAATCAGGTTATTTTAAGTGCAAATTTTGGACACTTAAATTTTACAAAAAAAAAAAAAAAATAGAAAACTAATAAAAAAAAAAATAAAAAAAATTGAAAATAGAAAATTAATAAAAAAGTAAAAAAATAATAATAATAAAACAATAAATTTCATCCCCGCTGGGATTTGAACCTGTGCCGTTTGACTTTTTCGCTTCCATGGAAGTTCTTTTGAGAAGGTTTTGCAAATAACGAGAATTTTTATTTTTTTTTTGTTGATTTTTAATAAAAAAAAAATATATTTATAAGAAAATATATGCCAAAAATAAAAAAATAAAAACGATGAATAACATAAAAATAAAATTTTTTAGAAAAATATTTGATGAAAAATTGACGCTGGTGAGATTTGAACCTGCGTTTCTTATTTTTTCGTTCATACTAATAAAGAACATCTCGAGAAGCAATTAGAATGTTATTCCCTGGTGTCGTATTACGATCATATCATAAACATTTGAATTGACCTTTCGACGCTTTATGTTTAATGGCGTTTGTGGCTAAGACGTTCTGTTATGGTGCCAGCAAACTCAGGTTCAATCCCTGGCCGGAGCGAAAAAGTTTTTCAAATTGTAAAAATTAGATAATAGGAAAATAATAGTGTATTAAAACATATTGAAGAAAAAAAAGTGAAACTGCTTAAAAAAAATTCTTTTCGCTTTTTAAATTTTTTCATTCAAATTAACTTCCAGGGCACAACTTATAAATGCAAAGGGAGTACTTCCGTCCTATGACAAGCGCATGTAAAATTCATTGGAGATGATCCACTACTTCCGGATCACAGACTGGGGATCCAAACTACTTTTTTGGAAGCTCTTTTTTTGCTGGGGTGTGCCAAGGATGGAAAATAAAATGTTTAAAAAGAAGGTATTTTTTTGAGAGAAAAAGTACTTTCACTAAATTTCAACGAAAATTCCATTGGAAGATTATTGTCAAGAGCTCCTTTAGACTGAATTTTGAAGAAAATAAAATTTTGTTTGTCAACTCCTCAATTTTAAATATATTTTTTTTTGTTTTATATCCGCTTACAAAGACTACCGTAGTATTGTAATCACGGTTGCCACAGTTGTACTTTATACATTTTCTGTAGATAAATAAAAATAAAATTTTGACAAAATTTTCTATAGAAAAAAAAAATTTTTTAACAAATTTTCTATAGAAAAAAAAATTGACAAAATTTTCTATAGGAAAAAATTGACAAAATTTTCTATAAAATTTTTTTTTGATAAAAATTTTCTACACTAAAAAAAAAGTGAACTCTCTATTTCACTAAAGCCAATTTAACTTTATATTAGTTCATAGAATCATTATGTTTGGAAAAAGTTTACTTTACTCAAATAATTTTTTGCGTACGTTAGTTAAATGAACTAAAAAACAGGAAAAAATTATACAAAAATAAAGCATAAAGGTTTCCTAATTTCGTATCTCTCACAAAATAGTACATTATTTCTTTAAATTTGTAAATTTTACCAAAAATGTGTCCACCATGAACTTCGTATGGCACTAAAGACATTCTTGCAATTTTTAACTCCAAGATTTTTCTTAAAACTACAAAATTTTCTTTAACAAGTGCAAAAACTTAGTTATGTCTAATAAATTTTCTTGAATTTGTCGAAAAATATTTACTTATTTTTACCATATCGGAGTGATGACAGCGCTTGTAATACAGTTTAGTTAAAATTTTCTAAAAAAATTCAAAATTTTCTAAAATTAATCGAAAGTTATCTTTCCTGGTGGGTTCACTGTTTTTTCAGTGTATAGAAATAAAATTTTGACAACATTTTCTATAGAAATAAAAGTTTGGCAAAATATAGACTATTAATAAAATGTTGACAAAATTTTTTACCGAAATAAAATTTTAACAAAATTCTCTATAAAAACAAAATTTTGACAAAATATATAAAAGGTTCTATAGAAATAAAATTTTGGTAAAATCCTCTATAGACAATTTTCTATCAAAATTTTCTATAGAAATATAATTTTGGCAAAATTTTCTATAGAAATCAAATGTTGACAAAAAATAAAATTTTGACAAAATTTTGAAAAATAAAATTTTGATAACATTTTGACCAAATTTATATATATATATATATATATATATATATATATATATATATATATATATATATATATATATATATATATATATATATATATATATATATATATATATATATATATATATATATATATATATATATATATATATATATATATATATATATATATATATATATATATATATATATATATATATATATTTGATTTCTTGGGCTTCTATATACCACAATTTTTTCCCGCTTTGCCTCATTTTGAGAAATCCAGAAGTACTTTAGGTCTATAAATAGGTATACCGAATATGATGTATATCGGCCCATGTTTTTTATAGCCCCCCCATATAGACCTATCTCCCGATTTGACTTCATGGGCTTCTAAAAAACTGCAATTTTTATCCGATTTGCAAAATCTGCAGGTATTTTAGGCCAACATATATCCATCCCGAATATGGTGTATATCGGTCCATCTTTTGGTATAGCCCCCATATAGACTGATCTCCCGATTAGATTTCATGGGCTTCTAGAAATCACAATTTTTAGCCGTTTTGCTTGAAGTTGGAAATCTAGATCCGCAAATTGGTGCGTTGAATATTGTGTGTATCCGTTAATGTTTTGGTGTAGCCCCCATATATCGATCCTACACTAAAAAAAGCATGTCCGTTTCCAAAGATTTTGTCTTTACTTTAAAAATTTTGGTATTGATTCCGAGCCAAAGAAGCGGGAATACAAGTAAGGATACTTTTAAGACACAATTCTCTTTTAAATTTGGATTTTGTGTACTTGCTTCTAGGAAGCAAATTTTAATTTTTCGCGTTTTCAGCTTTTTTTCTTCATATGCTATCAAAATCCTTTAAACGGGCTAACAACAACTTTATTTCCCAAATTAAGACTCGACTTTCAGTAAAAATTATGCTATGTTTCAAGTAAAAAACGTTTTTAAAATAAAGTGTTGAAAAACATTTCATATATTTAAACGATATTTTGCTTTGTCTTCAAGATGCAAAAAGACAACAAATTTAAAGACAATTTCATTAAATTTAAGGAATTTTTCTGAATTATTACAGTCAAGTTGACCTTACTCCAAACATTTTTTATTTTATGTTATGAAATTACTTAATTATAAGGACAATACGACTTCATTGAAAAGTTGATCGACTTTTGGACAAGGAAAAAAACTTTATACGAAAGAAATGTGTCTTCTATGATAAACAAAATTTGCATTCGTATTCTAAAGACATGAAATCTTTGACTTCACGACAATATTTTTTTCAGTGTATGATATGACTTCTTGGGCTTCTAGAAACCGCAATTTGTATCCGATTTGCTTGAAATTTGGGGTATTATAGATCCACTAATGTGCGGGTAAAAAACTGTAGAATTTAGATTTTAAATTATATGAAAAGCGCCCTCTCATCGGATTTTCTTGCACTCTTCGACGAGAATTTTAAGATTTATCTGAAAGTTAAACAAAAATGGTTATTATAACCATTTTTGTCTAATTGAAACGAGCTACTTGGGAGAGTATTTGCCATCAAACTCACCTGAGCTTCTTTATATATCAAAGTAACCCGCTACGACGAAAGGATTTGAGAGCAAACTATCTTTTCATTCATTCATGGTGTTGGGTATTAAAGATTCGACCCATTTGAACATAAGGTAGCATATACTTGTTTTATCTAACATTTACTCAATATAGATTAACTTACAATTTAGAAGACAGTATTAGTAAGTTTAAACTTACCTTTCCATCGGCAACTTTTACCGCAGCCCAAGTTACCTTTCCATCGACAAATGTTACCACAGCCCAAGTTATTCCATTGTGGAGGGTACATAAGGTTTTATACCCACCACCATAGAATGGTGATGGGGGTATAATAAGTTTGTCATTCCGTTTGCAACACATCGAAATATCGATTTCCGACTATATAAAGTATATATGTATTCTTGATCAGGGAGAAATTCTAAGACGATATAAGCATGTCCGTCTGTCTGTCTGTCTGTTGTAAATTCGCTACAGCCTTCAATAATGGCGCTATCGTGCTGAAATTTGACACACATTCGTGTTTTGTTTGCAGGCAGGTCAAGTTCGAAGATATGCTATATCGGTCCAGGTTTTGATATAGTCCCCATATAAACCGACCTCCCGATTTGAGGTCTTGGGCTTATAAAAACCGTAATTTTTATCCAATTTGCCTGAAATTGGAAATCTAGAGGTATCTTAGGACCATCAACAAGTTTCCCGAAAATGGTCTATGTTTTGGTATAGCCCCCATATGGACCGATTCCCGATTTTGCTTCTTGGGCGTCTAGAAAGTGTATTTTCTATCCGATTTGCCTGAAAGATCACAAATTGGTGAGTCGAAAATGGGGGGTTTGGGTCCATGTTTTGATATAGACCGATCTACCGATTTTACTTCTTGGGCGTCTAGACACTATATTTACAATCCGATTTGCCTGAAATTTGAAATCTAGAGGTATGTTGGGACCATAAAGAGATGTGTCGAAAATGGTCAGTATCGGTCCATGTTTTGGTATAGCCCCCATATAGACCGATCTACCGATTTTACTTCTTGGGCGTCTAGACACTATATTTACAATCCGATTTGCCTGAAATTTGAAATCTAGAGGTATGTTGGGACCATAAAGAGATGTGTCGAAAATGGTCAGTGTCGGTTCATGTTTTGGTATAGCCCCCATATGGACCGATTTCCCGATTTTGCTTCTTGGGTGTCTAGAAAGTGTATTTGCCTGAAATTGGAAATCTAGAGGTATTTTAAGACCACAAATTGGTGTGTCGCAAATGGAGTGTATCGGTCCATGTTTTGGTGTAGACCCCATATACACCGATCTCCCGATTTTATTTGTTGGGCTTCTAGAATCGGTAGTTTTTATCAAAATTTGCCAGAAATTAGAAATCTAGAGGTATTTGAGGACCATAAAGAGGTGTGTCGAAAATGGTTCGCATCGATCCATGCTTTGGTATAGCCCCCATATATAGATTGATCTCCCGATTTTAATTCTTGGGTTTGTAGAATTCGTAGTTTTTACCCAATTTGTATGAAATTTGAATTCTAGAGGTGTATCGAAAATGGTCCGTATCGGTCCAAGTTTTGGTATAGCCCCCTTATGGACTGATCGCCCGATTTTACTTCTTGGGCTTCTAGAATTCGTAGTTTTTTCCCCAATTTGTCTGAAATTGGAATTCTAGAGGTATTTGGGGAACATTAAGAGGCGTGTCGAAAATTTTGAGCATTGGTCCATGTTTTGGTACAGCCCCCATATAGACCTATCTCCCGGATTTATTTCTTGGGCTGCTAGAATCTGTAGTTTTGATACACTTTGCCTGGCATTTTAGACCCTCGAAATTTTGTATCGCATTTATTTCTACCGGTCCATTATGTAAGACATTGATCGATCGACCGATTTCACTTCTTGGGGGTATATCAGGAGCACTGATCATAAAAATTGCTTGAAACCAAAAGTAAAATTTCCATATTTTACTCCTCGTTATCATTTAAAAAATGGCGGTAAAACCTACAGATTTAAGATTTCAAATCAAAGCTTTTTTCATCATTTACACGATATTTATCTAAAATTCAAACAAAATTGGTTCTTATAAATCCAGAATCGGATCTAGTCTTCATAGGTAGAATCTTTAAATTTATCTTCGGAAAGTGTACTGGTTGAATTGATCTGCTTGGGAGAACCGACGAAGTGTTTTCAAAGGAAACTTTTATATTTGATTCACGGTGGTGGGTATTTAAGATTCGGCCCGGTCGAACTTACTACTGTATATACTTGTTGTTGATAAAAGTTTGCCCTTTCCGAAGAGATTCCAAGATACACCCATTCCAAGACAAATAAAATCTGTTTGTATGCCTCTAGTATCCTGCTAACTCATGCTTTGTGATAAGACTCTTGAAATGACCGTTTATTGGCCCAATTAAATTAGTGCCTTTGTTCCCTGTAAACATCTCCCACTCCAATTTAATATAATTTTATGATTTCCTTTCAACATTTTCTCATAACACTGTAAAAATTGCGGCAATAGTACCATTTAGAGAACCATATGCTGTACGAGTAGCAACGATGTTGTGGCAACTCTCATAAAACACGAATCTTATCAGTCCATAATTTTTGCATTTTTACAAATTTCTCACATTTGAGAGCAAAACCTTAATGGTGGTGGCAGGAAAAGTGCTAAACATATTCCAGTCACTTAACCACATGTTTCGCACTCGCATCATAAGCTTCAGGAGGAATATGGCCCAACACCATAAGTTTAGAGTGTAATACGGAAGCATTTCTCGAGCTGTTAATTCCAAAACCATACCCTTTGTGGAATTTCCCCCTCCCCTGCTATCAACGTAAACAATGCTGTTAGAGATCTGAGAAATGAAAATTGAATTTGGCAAAAATGGAATGAAAACTAAAAGGAGGAAAAAAATCGTCCCTTTTATCGGCGCCGGAGACGCTTATCTATCTCTCTGACAGCTTGGCCTGTGTAAGGAAAAATGCAAATAAATTTCCATTTCATAGATTTTTTAACTGCCTCCACTACCGACTTTACTACAGCTGATGCTGCTGATGTTGTCAGTAGAGCTGTCACTGCTACTGTTGCTGCTGCTGCTGCTGGGGTAACCTAGTACCACCAACCAAGAGGTGGCATAAGTAAAATCATATAATAAACGACAACCGACAAGAGGGAAATATTTATGTATAAACAAACATATTTTATATGAAATCAAGTAACAATAATGGCATACACTCACGCAAAAATTGTCACCAGTTATAATCTATGAGAAATAAATTTAGACAATAATTTTGTCTTTAGAGAAAATTATAAACAAACATATGAAATCTTCTCTACAAACAAAAATTTTATGAAATGTTCTCTAAAGACAAAATGTCTATGAAATTTTCTCTAAAATCAAAATATGTATGAAATTTTCTTCAAAGACAAAATTTATATGAAATTTTCTGTAAAAACAAAATTTCTATAATTTTTTTCTAAGACAAAGTTTATCTTTAGACAAAATATATATGAAATTTTCTGTAAAGAACAAATTCTATGGAATTTTTTCTAACAAAAAATTTTTATAACATTTTATGTAAAGACAAAATTTTTATGGAAATTTCTGTAAAACAAAATTTCTATGAAATTTTCTGTAACGACAAAAATTTCATGAAATTTTCTTTTAAGACAAAATTTCTATAAAATTTTCTCTAAAAATAAAATTTCTATGAAATTTTCTTCAAAGACAAAATTTCTCTGAAATTTTCTTCAAAGACAAAATGTCTATAAAATCTTCTCTAATGTAAAATGTCTATGAAATTCTCTGTAAAAATAACATTTATATAAAATTTTCTTTAATGACAAAATTTCTACGAAATCTTCTGAAAAGACAAAATTTCTACTAAATCTACTAAAAAGAAAAAAAAAAATCTTTGCACTTTTCTCTAAATTCAAAATTTCTTAAGAGACCACTTTCTATAAAATTACTATGATTTTTTTTAACGACAAAATTCTTTGAAATTTTCTGTTAAGACAAAATTTCTAAAAAATTTTCTTTCTATGAACTTTTCTTTAAAGATAAATTTAAATTAATTTTTCTGTAAAGACAAAATTTCTATGAATTTTTCTCTGAATACAAAATTTCGTTAATGACAAAATTTCTATGAAACCACTTTAAATGTAAAATTTCTATAAAATCTCTTTAAGTGTAAAATTTTTACGAAATCTTCTGTTTTTTTTTAAGGATAAATTTAAAATTTCTATGAATTTTTTTGTAAAGAGAAATTTTCTATGAATTTTTCTCTGAAGATAAAATTTTTATAAAATTTTCTGTGTACTAAAATTTTTATGAAATTTTCTTTAAAGACAACATTTCTTTCAAATTTTCTCCAAAAATAAAATTATCATAAAATTTACTATGCTTTTATTTAAAGACAAAATCCTATGAAATTTTCTGTAAAAACAAACTTTTTATGAAATGTTTTCTTAAAACAAAATGTTTAAGAAATTTTCTCTAAAACCAAATTTCTGTAAAATTTGCAATGTTAAATAATAGTTATGAAATTTTCTCTAAATTTTCCCTAAAGCAAAATTTCTATGAAATATTCTCTAAAGACAAAATTTCTATGAAATTTCCCTTAAAACAAAATTTTTATGAAATTTTCTCTAAAGACAAAATTTCTATGAAATTTTCTATAAAGGCACAATTTCTATGAAATTTTCTATAAAGGCACAATTTCTATGAAATTTTCCCTAAAGACAAAATTTCTAAGAAATTTTCGATAAAGACAAAATTTCTATGAAATATTCTCTAAAGTCAAAATGTATATGATATTTTCTCAAAACAAAAAATATTTATGAAATTTTCTATAATGGCAAAATTTCTTTTAAATTTTCTGTATAGTAAATTTTCTATGAAACTTTCTTTAAAGACAAAATTTCTTTCAAATTTTCTCCAAAAATAAAATTACCATAAAATGTACTATGCTTTTTTTTAAAGACAAAATCCTATGAAATTTTCTATAAAAATAAACTTTTTATGAAATGTTTTCTTAAAACAAAATGTTTAAGAAATTTTCTTTAAAACCAAATTTCTGTTAAAAATGAATTTTTTAAAGATAAAATCCTTTGAAATTTTCTGTAAAAACAAATTTTCTATAAAATCATCTTTAAGGACAAAATTACCATGAAATTTTTTGTAAAAACAAAATTTCTATGAAATTTTCTCTAAAGACAAAATTTCTATGAAATTTTCCCTAAAGACAAAATTTCTATGAAATTTTCTCTAAAGACAAAATTTCTATGAAATTTTCTCTACAGACAAATTTTCTATGAAATTTTCTATAAAGATAAAATTTCTACGAAATTTTCTCTACAGACAATTTTTCTATGAAATTTTCTATAAAGATAAAATTTCTACGAAATTTTCTCTAAAGACCAATTTGCTATTATTTTTAATGGCAACATTTTTATGAAATTTTCTCTAAAGCCTCTAAGGCAAAATTTCAATGAAATTTTCCCTAAAGCAAAATTTCTATGAAATATTCTCTAAAGACAAAATTTCTATAAAATTTACCCTAAAGACAAAATTTTTATGAAATTTTCTATAAAGACATAATTTCTATGAGATTTTCCATAAAGGCAAAATTTCTATGAAATTTTCCACACGCAAAGAAAAAAAAAACGTTTGGAAAACGTGTACCGAAAACGTTTTTCTTTTGTTGGAGTTTTTTGAATTTCTTCGAAAAGTTTAAACTTTTATCACCAAAAAAATTCGTTTGTTACAAAATTTTTATATTTTCAATAAAAAAAGTTATTTTTGAAACAACAACACAGTCCATTTCGTTTATATCAAACACTGTTCTTTTCTGACTTTAGGTCTTTAATAAGACACATTTTACAATTCAAAATTTAATATACTACAATGTAATGTTGAACATTTTTTCGGAATCTTCCGAACATATGTTGAATATATGTAAAAAAAAACAACAACAAAAAACTTTAGTCGAAGCAAAAAAAATTTTTTTTTTAGTCAGTCTTTATGAAATTGTTTTTACATCCCGGAAAAGAATAAACGTTTATCACAAAAAGTGTATACTTTTCTTCCAAATACACTTCTTTTCAACGAAAAGCAAATGAGAAACGAACTTTGTTTGTCTAAAATTTCGTTTGGGAGGAAATTAAAATTATTAGAATAAATGAAACTTTCTCCAAACATAATAATTCCATGATCTAAAATAAAGATAAATTGGTTTTAGTGAAATAGAGAGTTCATCTTTTTTAGAGTAAAGACAAAATTTCTATGAAATTGTCCATGAAATTTTCTCTAAAGACAAAATTTCTATGAAATTTTCTTTAAAGAAAAAAATTTCAATGAAATTTTCTCTAAAGAAAACAATTTCTATGAAATTTTCTCTAAAGAAAACAATTTCTATGAAATTTTCTCTAAAGACAAAATTTCTATGAAATTTTCTCTAAACTCTGTAAAAACAAAATTTCAATGACATTTCCTCTAAAGACAAAATTTCTATGAATTTTTTTCTAAAGACAAAATTTCTATATAATTGTTTCTAAAGACAAAATTTCTATGAAATTTTCTTTAAACACAAAATTTCTAAGGAATATTCTCTGAATACAAAACTTCTTTGGAATTTTCTCTAAAGATAACATTTCTATAAAATCTTTTCTAAAGACAACATTTTTATGGAATCTTCTAAAGTCACAAAATTTCTATGAAATATTCTCTAAAGACAAAATTTCTATGAAATTTTTGCCCTGGAGTATTTTCATCAAAAAAAAATAGAAAAAAATGGTAATAAAATTTCTTCTTGTTGTGTGTTGTTAACTAGAGTTGATAGTGCAATGGGGAATATCTATGTAAGTCTGGCGCAAAGTATGAATTCCTGTCTGTATGTCTGTCTATCGTTTCTTTGTTCGTCCCTCTATCCATTACGAGGTGTAGAGTAATAAAATTTCGGGGGAACATAATAAATAGTTTAAGTCATTGTCAGTGGCAGCAATTACTTTTTGGTTTTCTCTTCTGCGGTTGGGCTGCATCGGTATTAGTTTGGCTAGAAGGAACTACCTTAGTGGATTACTGCACTTACTTCATCGGTAGCTATTTTCAATTTAGGATCGAGTCTATGGTAGTTAGTTGCTCCAGCATCATATTGGCGTATTATCTAATCGTTTAACCAGTGAAACTGATTGATTATGTAGGTAATTTTGTCTTAAAATAATGTGTTTTCTCCATTTTTGGGCGCATATCCTGAGTGGTTACCCTACATTTGATTTGCCAAAACTGGGTAATGGATGCTGTTTTATGGAAGTTATGAACCTTCATATCAATTTTGTTGGCCATTGTAGAAAGTAAGAGATTTTTTTCTTTATTTCTGATTGCTTAATACAGTTAAGAATGAATGTCGTAGGAGGATATTTCTTAAAGCTTAAAATCCATGATCACTTATTTTTACAAGTTTCATTACCTTTCAAAGATAACTGTAGATGTTTTGTGTAGGTATCTATAAATTATGATTAAAGATTTTGGCATTGATTCCTATCCAAAGTTGCTGAATTTTTAAAATACAGACATTTTTAGGGAACTTTATCGAAGTTTCGTTTTCTTTTTTGGATATATCAATAACGATATCCATGTACAAATAAAAGCCAGTTTAAAAATCAAAATTATAACAGATATTTCAAAGCAACAAAAACCAAAACTGTTAAATCCTCATATTATGTTACATATTAGCCTAGTTTTGAAGCTGTATTATCTTTAAATTATAATGAATCAATATCTCAGTTAATTTATAGACAACTTCTAATAATGTTTTTCTTTACTTCAATGACTTCAATGATTCACTATCGAATTACCTAAGTAATTTTTATCGAAATTTTATTTCTGTCTTTAGTAGAGCTTTGTACTCACTCCATCGTGGAGTGTCAGTTCGACTGTATATACTTTTTATAGCGAGAACCACTCTTCAACCAGGTATTATAAGTTAGTGCTTATGTTTGCAACGCCCAGAAGGAGAAGAGATAGAAACGTGGCGTCTTTGGTAATAATGCTCAGGACCGGCCCCTGAGCACTCCCAGCAAAAAAATTGGAAGTTCTTCTAAAGGCACAACTTTAAAAGCACTTCCAAAAATGTTCTCCCTATGATGTTCTTTATTTTAACTGCACAGGAAGTTTATTTGAGTCAATTTTTTATAACTTGCTATTTTTCATATTTTTAAAGGGAAATTTAAAATTTCATTTTTTCAAGTAGGTTAAAAACAGACTAAGAATTAATAGAAGTGCAAATTATTTAAATTTAGAAAAATTGTGATTTTTTGAAAATGTTTGATGTCAAACGTTCCAGACAAGCGTTATAATGCATTAAAAATCATAAAAAAAATTAAAAATTATTTATTCGTCAAAATATTACAAAATTTCTTAATTTACATCCAACACATTGGATTCACTTCACACTTTAAGAAGTGATACAAATTCAGAAATGGTAGACATCCGTCCTATGACAAGCCCATGTTAAATTCGTCGCTTCTGCGTCAATTTTGCACCACTTCCGGATCCAAAAATAACATTTTCACTGCTTTTTTTGCTGGGCGGTTGTCACTCATGTTAAAAATAATCTACTAAAATTTGATGATAATTTTACCAAAAATCTACTAAATTAAAACAAAAAATATTTTGAAGTTCTAGATCAAATTTTTGTGCTTAGTATGAAAAAAGTATTTTTTCTTCGAATGAAATGTCTTATTATTTTATTTTAATATATCATTCAATATTATATATTATGATTTTTCCTATTAGCGACAATTTTTTGGGTGCATAAATATCCCTGGAGTTGTAAATGTGTCGAATTTTTAATGTTTCAACAAAATTTCATTCCTTTACAATATGTTGTCAATATTTTATTTTTATAAAAAAATTTGTGAAAATTTTATTTCTGTAAAAATGTTGTCAAAATTTTATTTGTAAAAAAAAAATTTTCATAATTTCTATAGAAAATTTTGTCAAAAATTTATTTCTATAGAAATTTTGTCAAAATTTTATTTCTATAGAACATTTTTTCAAAATTTAATTTCTATAGAATTATTTTTTAAACATTTTATTTCTATAGAAAATTATGTCAAAAATTTATTTCTATAGAAAATTTTGTCAAAAATTTATTTCTATAGAAAATTTTGATTGCTTAACAGAAAATTTTGTCAAAATTTTATTATAATAGAAAATTTTGTCAAAGTTTTATTTCTATAGAAAATTTTATCAAAATTTTATTTAGATAGAAACAAGTAAGGAAAGTCTAAAGTCGGGAGGGGCCGACTATATTATACCCTGCACCACTTAGTAGATCTACATTTTCGATACCATATTACATCCGTCAAATGTGTTGGGGGCTATATATAAAGATTTGTCCCAAATACATACATTTAATAAATATCACTTGATTTGGACAGAATTTGATAGACTTTTACAAAATCTATAGACTCAAAATTTAAGTTGGCTAATGCACTAGGGTGGAACACAATGTTAGTAAAAAACAAGTAAGGAATGTCTAAAGTCGGGTGGGGCCGACTATATTATACCCTGCACCACTTTGTAGATCTAAATTTTCGATACCATATCACATCTGTCAAATGTGTTGGGGGCTATATATAAAGATTTGTCCCAAATACATACATTTAAATATCACTCGATCTGGACAGAATTTGATAGACTTATACAAAATCTATAGGCTCAAAATTTAAGTCGGCTAATGCACTAGGGTGGAACACAATGTTAGTAAAAAACAAGTAAGGAAAGTCTAAAGTCGGGCGGGGCCGACTATACTATACCCTGCACCACTTTGTAGATCTAAATCTTCGATACCATATCACATCTGTCAAATGTGTTGGGTGCAATATATAAAGGTTTGTCCCAAATACATACATTTAATAAATATCACTTGATTTGGACAGAATTTGATAGACTTTTACAAAATCTATAGACTCAAAATTTAAGTTGGCTAATGCACTAAGGTGGAGCACAATTTTAGTAAAAAAAAATATGGGACACATTTAAATCTGAAGCAGTTTTAAGGAAACTTCGCAAAAGTTTATTTATGATTTATCGCTCGATATATATGTATTAGAAGTTTAGGAAAATAAGAGTAATTTTTACAACTTTTCGACTAAGCAGTGGCGATTTAACAAGGAAAATGTTGGTATTTTGACCATTTTTGTCGAAGTCCGAAAAACATATATATGGGAGCTATATCTAAATCTGAACCGATTTCAATCAAATTTGGCACACATGACTATATTACTAATTGTACTCCTAGTGCAAAATTTCAAGCTACTCGGGATAAAACTCTGGCTTCTGGATCCATATAAGTGCATATCGGGCGAAAGATATATATGGGAGCTATATCTAAATATGAATCGATTTTAACCAAATTTGGCACGCATAGCTACAATGCTAAATCTACTCCCTGTGCAAAATTTCAACCAATTTGGGCCAAAACTCTGGCTTTTAGGACCATAGTAGTCCATATCGGGCGAAAGATACATATGGGAGCTATATCTAAATCTGAACCGATTTCAATCAAATTTTGTACACTTGACTATACTACCAATTGCACTCCGTGTGCAAAATTTCAACCAAATTCGGCCAAAAATCTGGCTTCTGGGGCCATATAAGTCCATATCGGGCGAAAGATATATATGGGAGCTATATCCATATCTGAACCGATTTCAATCAAATTTTGCACACTTGACTATACGACTAAGTGTTATGTTTGTACAAAATTTCAAGCAAATCGGTATAAAAGTCTGGCTGCTGGGTCCATATTAGTGGAGCTATATCTAAATCTGAACCGATTTCTTCCAAAAATCAATAGGGTTCTATTCTGACCCAAATTAGGAACATGTGCCAAATTTGAAGGCGATTGGACTTAAATTGCGACCTAGACTTTGATCATAAAAATGTGTTCACAGACAGACGGACGGACAGACGGACAGACGGACATGGTTATATCGACTCAGGGACCCACCCTGAGCATTATTGCCAAAGACACCATGTATCTATCTCGTCTCCTTCTGGGTGTTACAAACATATGCACTAACTTATAATACCATGTTCCACAGTGTGGCGCAGGGTATAACAAGTATAGACAGTAGTAAGTTCGGCCGGGCCGAATCTTAAATACCCACCACCATGAATCAAATGTAATAATTTCCATTGAAAACTCTTCGTCGGTGCGGGTATCTTGATAATATATGTAGGATTTAAGGGGGTTTGATGACAGATATTGTTCCAAGCAGATCAATTCAACCAGTACACTTCCCGAAGATAAATTCAAAGATTCTACCTATGACTACCAGATCAGATTCTGAATTTATAAGAACCAATTTTGTTTGAATTTTAGAGAAATCATAAACATATCGTTTAAATGATGAAAAAAGCCTTGATTTGAAATCTTACATCCGTAGATTTTTACCGCCATTATTTAAATGATAACGAGGAGTAAAATCTGGAAATTCTACTTTTAGTTTCAAGCAATTGATATGATTCTGCTATACTCTCCAGAAGTGAAATCGGTCGATCCATAAATGTCTTACATAATGGACCGGTATAAATAAATGCGATATAAATTTTTGAGGGTCAAAAATACCAGTATATTTATACATATTTTGGAGACAAAATACAGATTCTGGCAGCCTAAGAACTAAATCCGGCAGGTAGGTCTAAATGGGACTATACCAAAACATGGACCAATACTCAAAATTTTCGGCACACCTCTTAATGTTCCTCAAATACCTCTAGAATTAAAATTTCAGACAAATTGGGTAAAAACTACGAAATCTAAAATCGGGCGATCAGTCTGCACACCTATTTGTGGTCCTAAAATACATCTCGATTTCCAATTTTAGGCAGATCGAATAAAAACTACGGTTTCTAGAAGCTCAAGACCCCAGATCGGGGGATCGCTTTTTATGGGAGATATATCAAAACTGGGACCGATACTCCCCACCTATTTGTGATCTTAAAATACCTCAAGATTTTCAATCTCAAGCAAATCGGATAGAAAATACAGTTTCTAGACGCCGAAGAAGTAAAATCGGGGGATCGGTCTATATGGGGGCTATACCAAAACTGGGACCGATACAACCCATTTTCGACACCCCTATTTATGGTCATAAAATACTTCTAGATTTCAAATTTCATACAAATCGGATAGTAAATACAGTTTCTAAAAGCCCAAGAAGTAAAATCGGGGGATCGGTCTATATGTGGGCTATACCAAAACTGGGACCGATACAACCCATTTTCGACACCCTTATTTATGGTCATCAAATACCTCTAGATTTCAAATTTCATGCAAATCGGATAGTAAATACAGTTTCTAGAAGCCCAAGAAATAAAATCTGGAGATCGGTCTATATGGGGGCTATACAAAAACATGGTCCGATAAGTACCATTTTCGGTACACTTTTTGATGGTCCTAGAATACCCCCATATTTCCAATTTCAGGCAAATTGGATAAAAACTACGGTTTCTATAAGCTCAAGACCCCAAATCGGGAGGTCGGTTTATATGGGGACTATACCAAAACCTGGACCGATGTAGCCCATCTTCGGACTTGACCTGCCTGCAGACAAAAGACGAGTTTGTGCAATTTTTCAGCGCGATTGCTTCATTATTGATGACTGTAGCGTGATTACAACAGACAGACAGACAGCCAGATAGACAGACGGACATGGTTATATCGTCTTAGAATTTCTCCCTGATCAAGAATATATATATACTTTATATAGTCGGAAATCGATGCGTTACAAACGGAAAACTTGACAAAATTTTCTATAGAAATAAAATGTTGACAAAATTTTCTATGGAAGTAAAATGTTGACAAAATTTTCTATAGAAATAAAATGTTGACAAAATTTTGTATAGAAATAAAATTTTGACAAAATTTTGTATAGAAATAAAATTTTGACAAAATTTTGTATAGAAATAAAATGTTGACAAAATTTTCTACAGAAATAAATTTTTTACAAAATTTTCTATAGAAATAAACTTTTGACAAACATTTCTATAGAAATAAACTTTTGACAAAACATTCTATAGAAATGAAATTTTAACAAAACTTTCTATAGTAATAAAATTTGACAAAATTTTCTATGGAAATAAAGTTTTGGTAGATTATTTTTGGCGATATGGACCAATTTTTGTGTAATAAGTCATCGGCTATATATAACTAAAGACCGATATGGACCAATTTTTACATGGCTGTTAGAGGCCATATATTGACAAAATGTACCAAATTTCAACCGTATCGGATGAATTTTGCTCTTCCAAGAGGCTCCGGAGGTCAAATCTGGGGATCGGTTTATATGGGGGCTATATATAATTATGGACCGATATGGACCAATTTTTGCATGGTTATTAGAGGCCGTAAACTAACATCAGGTACCAAATTTCAACCGGATCGGATGAATTTTGCCCCTCCAAGAGGCTCCGGAGGTCAAATCTGGGGATCGGTTTATATGGGGGCTATATATAATTATGGACCGATATGGAACAATTTTTGCATGGTTGTTAAAAACCGTATACTAAGACCACGTACTAAATTTCAACCGGATCGGATGAATTTTGCTCCTCCAAAGGCTCCGGTGGTCAAATCTGGGGATGGGTTTATATGGGAACTATATATAATTATGGACCGATATGGACCAATTTTTGCATGGTTGTTAGAGGCCATATACTAACATCAGGTACCAAATTTCAACCGGATCGGATGAATTTTGCCCCTCCAAAAGTCTCCGGAGGTCAAATCTGGGGATCGGTTTATATGGGGGCTATATATATAATTATGGACCGATATGGACCAATTTTTGCATGGTTGTTAGAGACCATATACTAACATCAGGTACCAAATTTCAATCGGATCGGATGAATTTTGCCCCTCCAAGAGGCTCCGGAGGTCAAATCTGGGGATCGGTTTATATGGGGGCTATATATAATTATGGACCGATATGGACCAATTTTTGCATGGTTGTTAGAGACCGTATACTAAGACCACGTACTAAATTTCAACAGGATCGGATGAATTTTGCTGCTCCGGGAGGCTCCCCAAGCCAAATTTGGGGATCGGTTTATATGGGGGCTATACGTAAACGTGGTCCGATATGGCGCATTTTCAATACCATCCGACCGACATCAATAACAACTACTTGTGCCAAGTTTCAAGTCGATAGCTTGTTTCGTTCGGAAGTTATCGTGATTTCCACAGACGGACGGACAGCCGGACAGACGGACAGACGGACAGACGGACGGACGGACGGACATGCTTAGATCGACTCAGAATTTCACCACGACCCAGAATATATATACTTTATGGGGTCTTAGAGCAATATTTCGATGTGTTACAAACGGAATGACAAAGTTAATATACCCTCATCCTATGGTGGAGGGTATAAAAATCTATTAAATCGTCAAGAATTCTACCAATCTACCAAACAATAAAAAGGCTACCACTTTTGATAGTATTCTACCAACTGTGGCAGCCGTGTCCCTGTGTCCATCTAGCCATGTCAGTATATATACACACAAAAAAAAAAATTCTGATTCAATCACGAAATTAATTGATCAATTAATTTTTAATTGAAATGTCTTCAATCACAGAAATGATAGTATCAATTAATAAATTAATTGAAGGTCAATTAAAAAGTTTTTTGATCCAATTAAAAAATTAATTGATACTATTATTTTTGTGATTGATTTTTGTTTCAATTAAAAAATTTGTTGAATCAATTAAATTTTTAATTGAACACAATTAAAAGTTTAATTGGAAAAATATTCGTGACATTTTTTTTGTGTGTACGAACACATTTTTGTAATCAAAGTCTATGTCGACTAAAAATTTGACACAATCACCCTTATTCCTGAAGTCGCCCTCGCTCTCGCCGTCGCTTTTTGTCGTCTGTCGCGTTTAAGTCGTCTCGTCATTCATTTGGTATTCCTGTAGAGTGGCGACGGCGATGGTGACGACGCCGATTATATTTTATACCAATTACAATACTCGGTAATAAAAGGCCGTTATCACTAGAAAACAATCCGCTGATGTGCAAAAAATGAATTTTAATTTTTTCGTTTTAAAAAATTTTTATTTCTGACGCAATTCTAAGACGGAAAATCAAGAAAAAAAATATTTAATTTGACGCGGGAAAAATGTGGATATATATTCAAGGACAGTAAAAGCTTCCAAAACTATAAAATTGGGATCAATGGCACAAGGACCATCGTGAAAGAAAACAATCAGCTGATATACAAAACTGAATTTTAATAATTTGCGTTTAAAATGCTGTTTGTTTGTAATCCAATTTTGACTTGGAAAATCAAAATAAATGAAAAATTTGACTCGGGAAATGTTGTTATTGTCCTAATATAGATATCTAAATATCTACATTAGGATAATAACAACATCCGGCTTATACAATTGGAACGACGTTGACATTATGTGTCCAAGGATCATTCAAAGTTCGTGGAGGACACAATTGATATCAAAGTTTGGTGCTAAATAAAATACATTGGTCTTGAAGGGTTTCTATTAAAAATAAATGAAATTGAAAATCAACACGTTTACTTTAATTGTGCAGTGTTCTTTTCTATGATGTGAATGTGATGACCATAACTACTATATATACAGATCTTTGGCAATTTAGTATAAATAGCGCATTTTTATACCAATAGATTTGTGATCGTGGTCAGCTAAGGACTCCTTGATATAGAACATGAGTTCCGCAAAGAGTGAAAGTTGGAATAAATACTTGACCAATATAGATTTTTTAATAGTTCCAGCTTTTCTACCATTTATTACAACTTGTCTCTAAAGTCCAAAGGCATTGAACTACAAACCATTTGATCCAACCGGTTTTAAATCGTTGGACTCAATCTAGCTCATCTAATGGCTGATCTCTAGTTCCTTTCCCCCCCCCCCCCCCCCCTCATTTTTTTGTAATTGCTGAAGAATATTCACATTACCTCTTGTCTCTTGTCTCTTACCAATTTCCAATTTCTATTTTTTTTAAATTTATTTTTCAATTGTTCGTTTAATAAAGTCTAAAAAACTTCTTCAAAAATTAATCACTAAACTCGTCGCCGGTAAAATTAACGGCGACAAAAAGTGACGATATTGGCGACACCAGGAATACCGATTTTCGTCGATAGCAGAATATATCGACGAACGGAATACCAGTTAGTGGCGACAGACGAAAAACAACAAAAAGTGATGGCGAGGGCGGCATCAGGAATAAGGGTGAATATCTTCTATATATATCATTACTCTGGAAACCAGTATTTATACCCTGCACCACACTGTGGAACAGGGTATTATAAGTTAGTGCATATGTTTGTAACACCCAGAAGGAGACGAGATGGACACATGGTAACTTTGGCAAAAATGCTCAGGGTGGGTTCTTGAGTCGATATAGCGATGTCCGTCTGTCCGTCTGTCTGTGAACACATTTTTGTGATCAAAGTCTAGGTCGCAGTTTACGTCTAATCCACTTCAAATTTGGCACATGTTCCTGTTTTGGGTCAGAATAGAACCCTATTGATTTTGGAAGAAATCGGTTCAGATTTAGATATAGCTCCCATATATATCTTTCGCCCGATATGCACTTATATGGATCCAGAAGCCAGAGTTTTATCCCGATTAGCTTGAAATTTTGCACGAGGAGTACAATTGGTAGTATAGTCAAGTGTGCAAAATTTGATTGAAATCGGTTCAGAGTTAGATATAGCTCCCATATATATCTTTTGCCCGATATAGACTTATATGGCCCCAGAAGCCAGAGTTTAGGCCCAATTTGGTTGAAATTTTGCACATGGAGTGCGATTAGTGGTGTAGTCACGTGTGATAAATTTAATTGAAATCGGTTCAGATTTAGATAGAGCTCCCATATATATCTTTCGCCCGATATTGACTAATATGGTCCTAGAAGCCAGAGTTTTGGCCCAATTTGGTTGAAATGTTGCACTTGGAGTACAACTAGTAGTGTAGTCATGTGTGCCAAATTTGGTTGAAATCGGTTCAGATTTAGATATAGCTCCCATATATATCTTTCGCCCGATATTGACTAATATGGTCCTAGAAGCCAGAGTTTTAGCCCAATTTGGTTGAAATTTTGCACTAGAAATACAATTAGTTGTGTAGTCATGTGTGCCAAATTTGGTTGAAATCGGTTCAGATTTAGATATAGCTCCCATATATATCTTTCGCCCGATATGGACTAATATGGTCCTAGAAACCAGAGGTTTGGCCCAATTTGATTGAAATTTTGTACTAGGAGTACAACTAGTAGTGTAGTCATGTGTGCCAAATTTGGTTGAAATCGGTTCAGATTTAGATATAGCTCCCATATATATCTTTCGCCCGATATTGACTAATATGGTCCTAGAAGCCCGAGTTTTGGCCCAATTTGGTTAAAATTTTGCACTAGAAATACAATTAGTGTGTAGTCATGTGTGCCAAATTTGATTGAAATCGGTTCAGATTTAGATATAGCTCCCTATATCTTTCGCCCGATATGGACTAATATGGTGCTAGAAACCAGAGGTTTGGCCCAATTTGATTGAAATTTTGCACTAGGAGTACAACTAGTAGTGTAGTTAAGTGTGCCAAATTTGATTGAAATCGGTTCAGAGTTAGATATAGCTCCCATATATAGCTTTCGCCCGATATTGACTAATATGGTCCTAGAAGCCCGAGTTTTGGCCCAATTTGGTTAAAATTTTGCACTAGAAATACAATTAGTTTGTAGTCATGTGTGCCAAATTTGGTTGAAATCGGTTCAGATTTAGATATAGCTCCCATATATATCTTTCGCCCGATATGGACTAATATGGTGCTAGAAACCAGAGGTTTGGCCCAATTTGATTGAAATTTTGCACTAGGAGTACAACTAGTAGTGTAGTTAAGTGTGCCAAATTTGATTGAAATCGGTTCAGAGTTAGATATAGCTCCCATATATAGCTTTCGCCCGATTTACACTCATATGACCACAGTGGCCAATTTTTAACTCCGATTTAGTTTAAATTTTGCACAAGGAGTAGAATTAGCATTGTTGCTATGCGTGCCAAATTTGGTTGAAATCGGTTCAGATTTAGATATAGCTCCCATATATAGCTTTCGCCCGATTTACACTCATATGACCACAGAGCCCAATTTTTTGCTCCGATTTAGTTGAAATTTTGCACAGGGAGTAGAAATAGCATTGATGCTATGCGTGCCCAATTTGGTTGAAATCGGTTCAGATTTAGGTATAGCTCCCATATATATGTTTTTCTGATTTCGACAAAAATGGTCAAAATACGAACATTTCCCTTTTAAAATCACCCCTTCTTACTCGAAAAGTTGTAAAAATTACTTTAATTTTCCTCTACTTCTAATACGTATATATCGAGCGATAAATCATTAATAAAAGTTTGTGAAGTTTCCTTAAAATTGGTTCATATTTAAATCTTTCCTATATTTTTTAGTATCATTGTGTTTCACCCTAGTGCATTAGCCGACTTAAATTTTGAGTTTATAGAATTTGTAGAAATCTACAAAATTCTGTCCAGATCGAGTGATATTTAAATGTATGTATTTGGGACAAACCTTTATATATAGCCCCCAACACATTTGACGAATGTGATATGGTATCGCAAATTTAGATCTACAAAGTGGTGCAGGGTATAATATAGTCGGCCCCGTCCGACTTTAGACTTTCCTTACTTGTTTTACTCTGATTTGCATAAAATTTTAAAGAAGTAAAATTAATAGTATCGTCAAATGTGCCAAATTTGATTGAAATTGGTTCAGATTTAGGTATAGCTCCCATACATATATTTCGCCGTATTTACACCCATATGACCACAGAGGCCAAAAGTTAACTCCGATTTACGACCTAAGTAGGATATCACCTAAGTCGTTCTAAATACACCACAATCCAACATTATTTGCTTGATTAAAAAGCTTTCCCTCGAATAAAAACAGCAACAATAGAAAAACACAATACAACTGGACCATAAACTCTGAAGGTGTTGATGATGGTGACACATGCAAATGAAGATAAATTTTACAATACCCTCTAGTCCAGTCAAATTACGTGGTAGTTAATTTGACACTGCCTGCCATAGCTGAAGTTGGAGCTGTGCATCTATTCGGCGGCTGCTGCTGCTGCTGGAGATAATCTTTTGTTTGGTCTTTCGCCACCAACGTGGCTAACTTAAATTTGGCCACCATTAATCGACGCAGTCATTCGTTAAAATGCTACTCTAGGTCTAGGAAAGCACTGGGTAGCACAACACTTTTACTCATTGGGTGGTAAAATTTATGGCATAATTGTCATTGTCAACTAATAGCGTTTGTTATGATCCTTGTAAGATGTTGTGAAAAATTGTTCGATCTGAGTGATTTTAGTGCTGTTTTCATACCCTCCACCATAGGATGTGGGGTATATTAACTTTGTCATTTCGCTTGTAACACATCGAAATATTGCTCTAAGACCCCATAAAGTATATATATTCTGGGTCGTGGTAAAATTCTGAGTCGATCTAAGCATGTCCGTCCGTCTGTCCGTCTGTTGTAATCACGCTAACTTCCGAACGAAACACCCTATCGACTTAAAACTTGGCACAAGTAGTTGGTATTGATGTAGGTCGGATGGTATTGCAAATGGGCCATATCGGACCACTTTTACGTATAGCCCCCATATAAACCAACGCTCAGATTGGAGGAGCAAAATTCATCCGATCCGGTTGGTACATGGTGTTAGTATATGATCTTTAACAAAAATGCTAAAATTGCTCCATATCGATGCAAAAATTGGTTCATATCGGTCCATAATTATATATAGCCCCCATTTAAACCGATCCCCGGATTTGACCTCCGGAGCCTCATAGATGAGCAAAATTCATCCGATTTGGTTGAAATTTGCTACGTGGTGGTAGTATATGGTCTCTAACAACCATGCAGGAATTGGTCTATATCGGTCCATAATTATATGTAGCCCCCATATAAACCGATCCCCAGATTTGACCTCCGGAGCCCCTTGGAAGAGCAAAATTCACCCGATCCGGTTGAAATTTGATACGTGTTGAAATTTGGTACATCCATATCGGTCTATAGTTATATATAGCCAAAAATAATCTACCAAAATTTTATTTCTATAGAAAATTTTGCAAAATTTTATTACTATAGAAAATTTTGTCAAAATGTTATTACTATACAAAATTTTATCAACATTTTATTTCTATAGAAAATTTTTTCAAAATTTTATTACTATACAAAATTTTATCAAAATTTTATTTCTATAGAAAATTTTGTCAAAATATTATTTCTATAGAAAATTTTGTCAAAATTTTATTTCTATAGAAAATTTTGTCAAACTGAATTATATACGTATTTAATCGGCCTTTCTTTATTTTTGTTTAATATATATCCCCTATGGGGTAACTTAAATTGAGAAGATGGTGTTAAGAAGTTTTAAGATACCTTGCCATTGGCAAGTGTTACCGCAACCCAAGTATTTCGATTGGGGATGACAGTCTTTAGTACAAGTTTCCATACAATCCATGGTGGAGGGTACATAAGATTCGGCCTGGCCGAACTTACGGCCGTACATACTTGTTTTCTTATTGGAAATGGAAATTTTGCCATAACACTTACTACGAAATCACTTGCTACCACACCAATTGAAAGGCCATTGGGATACATGCTTATTAGTAGGTATTGTGGTCAGATTCAAGAAAGAGAAAGAGTCTTTCAAAAAAATTTTAAAAAGCGTAGGTAGCCACTTTTTCAAATTTTGTAAAATGTTCCAATTTTAAAAATAATTTTGTGGGTTTTTTAGCTCTTGCTTAATAATGAAATTTTTCCTAACCTAACTGGTTAAACATACTGTCTTAGGAAGATCGGTTCAAATGGCATTGTTTCCAAACTCTCAAAAAATTGAACCCTCTATTTCACTAAAGCCAATTTAACTTTATTTCAGTTCATGGGATTATTATGTTTGGAGAATGTTTGATTTACTTACCTTAGTTAAGTGAACTACACCCTCAAAAAAAATCGCTTCTCTAACATATGTTCCAAACATATTTTGTAGGAAGAACCTTTATTATTGGTTACTGCCGAAACATTAATATGTTTATTTTATGTGATCATATTATACGTTTCGAAGCAATGTGAGCCCAAAAATATTATATGCTTGAAAGAATTTTCCCCAAAGAAGATTGTGCTCATTCCCTCACATAATTTTCACTTCCACGAAATTTTTTAGTTCTTGGCACTTTTTTCTGTAATACAAATAATGTTGAAGAAATTATTCAATTTTATATATTTTTTTTAATTTTACCTTTCGTCTGGACGGATAATCGAACCGGGAACCATACAGTTTGTAAGCCAACACACTATCCACTGGGCTACGTAGCTGTTACGGTCATCAATAGACAATTATCGTTATATGTTATATTTATATAGCATAGCTTGCGGCGCCCACGAGCCGATGCAAACATAACATTGTTTAAGAACATAACATTATTAAACATACATTTGGAGCAGTGGTTGGTAAGTCAGCCTTGCATGCCAAGGGTCCTGGGTTCGATCCCTGCTTCGACCGACATCTTTTTTTTTATTTTTTTTACATATATTCCAGATACGTTCGGAATATCCCGAAAAGGTGTTCAACATTACATACTACTATATTAAATTTTTACTACAAAACTGTAAAGTGTGTCTTATAAAATACTTAAAGTCAGAAAACAACAGTGCTTGATATAAACGAAATGGACTGAGTTCAAATCACACTGTGGAACAGGGTATTATAAGTTAGTACATATGTTTGCAATACCCAGAAGGAGACGAGATAGACACATGGTGTCTTTGGCAAAAACGCTCAGGGTGGGCTCCTGAGTCGATATAGCCTGAGTCCGTCTGCCCGTGAACACATTTTTGTAATCAAAGTCTAGGTCGCAGTTTTAGTCCAATCGACTTCAAATTTGGCACAAGTATGTGTTTTGGCTCAGAATAGAACCCTATTGATTTTGGAAGAAATCGGTTGAGATTTAGATATAGCTCCCTTATATAAATTTCGCCCGATATGGACTTATATGGCCCCAGAAGCCAGAGTTTTACCCTAATTTGCTTAAAATTTTGCACAAGAAGAACAATTAGTACTATAGTCAAGTGTGCCAAATTTTATTGAAATCGGTTCAGATTTAGATATAGCTCCCATATATAGCTTTCGCCCGATTTACACTCATATGACCACAGAGGCCAATTTTTAACTCCGATTTCGTAGAATTTGCATTGTAGCTATGCGTGCCAAATTTTGTTAAAATCGGTTCAGATTTAGATATAGCTCCCATACATATGTTTTTATGATTTCGACAAAAATGGTTAAAATACCAACATTTTCCTTGTAATATCGCCACTGCTTAGTCGAAAAGTTGTAAAAATGACTCTAATTTTCCTAAACTTCTAATACATATATATCGAGCGATAAATCATAAATAAACTTTTGCGAAGTTTCCTTAAAATTGCTTCAGATTTAAATTCCACCCTAGTGCATTAGCCGACTTAAATTTTGAGTCTATAGATTTTGTAGAAGTCTATCAAATTGTGTCCAGATCGAGTGATATTTAAATGTATGTATTTGGGACAAACCTTTATATATAGCCCCCAACACATTTGACGGATGTGCTATGGTATCGAAAATTTAGATCTACAAAGTGGTGCAGGGGTATAATGTATCGAAAATTTAGATCTACAAAGTGGTGCAGGGGTATAATATAGTCGGCCCCGCCCGACTTTAAACTTTTCGTACTTGTTTTTATTGCAAAAAAAAAAAAAAAATATAACAAAAAAAGGTTTTTGTATACAAGTTTGAAATTTTCGAAGAATTTCAAAAACTCTTACAAAAGAAGAACGTGAAGTCGAGTATATATATATAAATATTTTTCTATCGAATCCTAAAGTTAACGATAATCATTCAAAAGCACATTATATTTAAATTCTACACTGAAAAAACAGTGAACCCACCAGGAAGAAAACTTTCAGTTAATTTTAGAAAATTTTGAATATTTGTAGAAAATTTTAACTAAACAGTATTACAAACGTTGGCATCACGCCGATGTCATAAAAATAAGTAAATATTTTTCGACAAATTCAAGAAAATTTATTAGACATAACTAAGTTTTTTCACTTGTGAAAGAAAATTTTGTAGTTTGAAGGAAAAACTTGGAGTTCAAAATTGCAAGAATGTCTTTAGTGACATACGAAGTTCATGATGGACGCATTTTTGGTAAAATTTACAAATTTAAAGAAATTCTGAACTTTTTTGTGGAAGACACGAATTCAGTTAATCTTTATGATACATTTGAGTATATTTTTTTCCTCGGTTTTAGTTAATTTAACTAACGTACACAAAAAATTATTAGAGTAAAGGACACTTTCTCCAAACATAATAATTCCATGAACTAAAATAAAGTTAAATTGGCTTTAGTGAAATAGAGAGTTCACTTTTTTTTGAGTGTAAACAATAATTTTAGAACCAACACATACATTTATTTAGGTGTGAACAATTGGTTGCTTTCTTTAATAATTTATTTTAAAGAAACTAAACTTATTCAATTGTTGCTTTGGATCATTCCCCACCAAGTTATAATACAATTTGCCGAAAAAATTTATCATGTTATTCTGGTTTTACCGATTCGAGTTTTGCCGCTAAAATGAGAAATCATTTTAGTGGCAAAACACGAACTCAATGTCCGCTTTTATTTTCGAAAGTATCCGTCAACTCCTCTTAGACTACTTATTAATAAAGAGGAACTAAACTTTATTCTTACACGGATGAAAAAGGCTGTTTTTCATATGTTTGGCTATAAACATTATATGTTTGGAACACAAATTTTTAAACACAATATTTTTGAGTGCAAGCATATAATGTTCATAAACTAGCATAACATGTTTGGGACATATATGTTAATATGTTAGAACATATTATGTTTGGGACATAAAATGTTTGTAAATATAATATGCTTGGATGCAAACATATATTAATTTAGAAATAGCCTATAAACATATATGTGTTTAGTAGCTTGGAGCGCTATTTAACAGGGAGCGATATTGAATTAAGTTGGTGGTTGTTGCTTGTTAGTACAAAATTAACATTTTATTTTTTTATTTTTCCTTGGGCAATTGATCAGCTACTTCTTTGATCCTTACAAACTGTGTAGTCCGCTGTTCGAATCCCCGTCCGGCAAAAGGTAAAATTAAAATAAAAAAAAATCATACAATGGAATAATTTCTTCTACAATGTTTGTATTACAGAAAAAGGTGCTAAGAACTAAAAAATCTCGTGGAAGTGAGAAAGATGTCGGGGAATATACAATTGGGCAGAAACAAAATTTTGAGCATTCAGGTCGAAAACCTAAGTTGTTAGCACCTATATTACCTGTTTATTTTCATAATTCATTATGATTGTAAATATATAAATAAAATTTTGAGCACAATATTGTTTGGGAGAATTTTTTTTTAAGCATATAATATTTTTGGGTGCAAAATGCTTCCAAACATATTATATGTTCACATAATAACATATTGTTTTTTGGAAGACAACATCCAAATTCAATAGGATGCAAAAATACAAAATGTTTGGAACTTAGACTACCCAAACATATATTGTTTAGACTAATATGCTTTCAAACATATTATATATTGGAAGAGATCAAACATATAAATGTTTGGGCAATACCCAAAAATGTATATGCTTGAAGCAAAATATGTTTGGGAGTATATGTTACAGAAGCGATTTTTTATGAGCGTGTATAGATTTTACTGTTTAATTTTTCACTGTTTCCCAATGTTTTCATTTTACTGTCACAACTCTAAAAAGAGTGCACTGAAAAAAATATTGTCGTGAGGCCAAAGATTTCATCTCCTTAAAATAAGAATACAAAATTTGCTTAGCTTAGAAGAAGCATTTCTCCAACATAAAGTTTTTTTCCATGTTCAAAAATCGATAAACTTTTCAATGAAGTCGTGTTGTCCTTATAATAACATGAAAGAAAAAATTTTTGGACTAAGGTCAACTTGACTTTAATAATTCAGAAAAATTCTTTAAAATTAATGAAATTGTCTTTAAATTTGTTGCATTTTTTCATCTCGTAAAAATCGTTAAAAAATAGGACATGTTTTTCAACACTTTTTTATACCCTCCATCATAGGATGGGGGTATATTAACTTTGTCATTCCGTTTGTAACACATCGAAATATTGCTCTGAGACCCCATAAAGTATATATATTCTGGGTCGTGGTGAAATTCTGAGTCGATCTAAGCATGTCCGTCCGTCCGTCTGTTGAAATCACGCTAACTTTCGAACGAAACAAGCTATCGACTTGAAACTTGGCACAAGTAGTTGTTATCGATGTAGGTCGGATGGTATTGAAAATGGGCCATATCGGTCCACTTTTACGTATAGCCCCCATATAAAGGGACCCTCAGATTTGGCTTGTGGAGCCTCTAAAAGAAGCATATTCCATCCGATCCGGCTGAAATTTGGTATATGATGTTGGTATATGATCTCTAACAACCATGCAAAAATTGGTCCACATCGGTCCATAATTATATATAGCCCCCATATAAACCGATCCCCAGATTTGGCTTGTGGAGCCTCTAACAGAAGCATATTTCATCCGATCCGGCTGAAATTTGGTATATGGTGTTGGTATATGGTCTCTAACAACCATGCAAAAATTGGTTCACATCGGTCCAAAATTATATATAGCCCCCATATAAACCGATCCCCAGATTTGGCTTGCGGAGCCTAAAAGAGAAGAAAATTTCATCCGATCCGGCTGAAATTTGGTACATGATGTCGGTATATGGTCTCTAACAACCATGCAAAAATTGGTCCATATCGGTCCTTAATTATATATAGCCCCCATATAAACCGATCACCAGATTTGGCTGGTGGAGCCTCTAAGAGAAGCATATTTCATCCGATCCGGCTGAAATTTGATACATGGTGTTGGTATATGGTCTCCAACAATCATGCCAAAACTGGTCCACATCGGTCCATAATTATATATAGCCCCCATATAAACCGATCCCCAGATTTGGCTTGAGGAGCCTCAAAGAGAAGCAAATTTCATCCGATCCGGCTGAAATTTGGTACATGATGTTGGTATATGGTCTCTAACAACCATGCAAAAATTGGTCCACATCGGTCCATAATTATATATAGACCCCATATAAACCGATCTCCAGATTTGGCTTGCGAAGCCTCAAAGAGGAGCAAATTGCATCCGATCCGGCTGAAATTTGGTACATGGTATTGGTATATGGTCTCTAACAACCGTGCAAAAATTGATCCACATCGGTCCATAATTATATATAGCGCCCATATAAACCGATCCCCAGATTTTGGTTGCGGTGCCTCAAAGAGAAGCAAATTTCATCCGATCCGCCTGAAATTTGGTACATGATATTGGTATACGGTCTCTAACAACCATGCAAAAATTGGTCCACATCGGTTCATAATTATATATAGCCCCATATAAACCGATCCCCAGATTTGGCTTGCGAAGTGTCCAAGAGAGGCAAATTTCATCCAATCCGGTTGTAATTTGGAACATGGTGTTAGTATATGACCTTTAACAACCGTGCCAGAATTGGTCCATATCGGTCCATAATTATATATAGCCCCCATATAAAACATTCTCCGGAGCCTCTTGGAGGAGCAAAATTCATCCGATCCGGTTCAAATTAGGAACGTGGTGTTAGTATATGGTTGCTAACAACCATACCAAAATTGGTCCAATCACACAAAAATTGGTCCATATCGGTTCATAATCATGGTTGCCATTAGAACCAAAAATAATCTACCAACATTTTATTTCTATAGAAATTTTATTTCTATAGAAAATTTTGTCAAAATTTTATTTCTATAGAAAATTTTGTCAAAATTTTATTTATATAGAAAATTTTGTCAAAATTTTATTTCTATAGAAAATTTTGTCAAAATTTTATTTATATAGAAAATTTTGTCAAAATTTTATTTCTAGAGAAAATTTTGTTAAAATTTTATTCGGTTCATAATAAAATTTTCATCATTGTCAAAATTTTATTTCTATAGAAAATTTTTTCAAAATTTTATTTCTATAGAAAATTTTGTTCAAATTTTATTCGGTTCATAATCATGGTTGCCACTCGAGCCAAAAATAATCTACCAAGATTTTATTTCTATAGAAAATTTTGTCAACAGTTTATTTCTATAGAAAATTTTGTTAAAATTTTATTTCTGTAGAAATTTTTGTCAAAATTTTCTTTCTATAGAAAATTTTGTCAAAATTTTTATTTCTACAGAAAGTTGTGTGAAAATTTTATTTCTATAGAAAATTTTGTTAAAATTTTATTTCTGTAGAAAATTTTGTCAAAATTTTATGTCTACTTTATCAAACTGAATTGTATACGTATTGGATCGATCTTTTTTGATTTAATATATACCACGTATGGACTTACATACAATTTAGAAGATGGTGTTAGGAGGTTTTAAGATACCTTGCCATCGGCAAGCGTTACCGCAACTTAAGTAATTCGATTGTGGATGGCAGTGTTTAGATGAAGTTTCTACGCAATCCATGATGGATGGTACATAAGCTTCGGCCTGGCCGAACTTACGGCCGTATATACTTGTTTAAAGATGTTTTTGTTTTGTTTTGAAACATAGCATAATTTCTACTGGAAGTCTTGTTTTTAACGGACTCTTTATGAAAAAAGCTGAAAAAGCGCAAAATTAAAATTTGCTTCCTAGAAGCAAGTACACAAAACCCACATTTAGAAGAGAATTGTGTCTTAAAAGCATCCGTACTTGAATGCTCCGCTTCATTGGCTCGGAATCAATACCAAAATTGTTAAAGTTGAGACACAATCTTTGGAACTGGGCATGCTTTTTTTCAGTGTATAGTGCCCTTTAGTTAGTTTTTATGAAGGTCCCTTTAATTACCTTTGTTTGAATATTTTGTTAGAATATTTTGACTTACTCGTCCTACGTTCCGATTTGTTTTGACGAAACAAAAACATTGTGCCCGTAATGCGAAAATGATAAACAAAGCTCATGCTCTTTTTCCAAATGTATTTTCTCTTGGTTCCGAAAGAATTTTCTCTCCGAATACTCATTTTAATATTCTTACTTAAGCATATACAATTTTTGGCGAAGTCTTATATATGTTTACTCCAAATATGTAAATTTATACTTGTTCATACATACACAGAAAAAAATTTCCGTAGTTAAACTAACGCTAAATTTAACTTATTTTTATTGGAAAAAAATTATTTGCTAGTAGTTAAATTTTATTATTTTTTTCGAAATTTTCTACAGCTTAATGAAATCTTATTTTTTTTTAAGTATGTCTCAATAATTTTATGAACTAAACGTGGGTATAAAGTTCAATGACCGTACACATAAGTTCAATATGAACTAAAGCAAACGAAGATTTTCGTACGATTCCGAAAAATAGTAAGAATGACTACTTTATGGTTAAAATGGTGATGTTTTGGCGCCAATGATTTTCTTCTTTATTTTTAGTTAATTTTTTCTTTTAGGAGAGGATGTAATTTCGCGAACTGCAGTTAAAAAGTACAACAGCGCATTAAATTTTCGTGGTTTTAACAACGCTTTGCGGAAATCTCAAAATGTGGAGTAAAATTTAGTTCAATTTTCGTGCAAGGTAGTTCATTCTTCCTATAAAACAGTTCACTTTTTTTTCGGTGTAGTATTTTTCCAAACTTTAATGAAATTTTACTTCCAGCATACACTTTATGTCTATCTTTCTAAACACATATATGCTTATAGTCTATTTTTAAATTAATATATGTTTGCATCCAAGCATATTATATTTACAGACATTTTATGTCCCAAACATAATATGTTCTAACATATTAACATATATGTCCCAAACATATTATGCTAGCTTATGAACATTATATGCTTGCACTTAAAAATATTGTGTTTAAAAATGTGAGATAATTTTTACACCCAAACATATGAAAAGCAGTCTTTTTCGTCCGTGTATAATGAATGTGTGTTATAAAGTACGAATTTCGTAATCGCACACAAACAAAAAAATTTTGTTGATTCAATGACGAAATTAATGGATCCAATTTTTGATTTCAGCTTAAAACCATGTATTGACTAAACTACAAGTGTAGCTTAAGCAAAAGAGGAAAATAATCTTTGTCAAATTCATTTGGGCAAAGCTCTATAGACTGCAAGATGGTTGGATGGACGCACGTTTCGGAATTACCACATTCCTCATCAGCATCCTCTACTTGCAGCAAAACTATCAACCAATTATCAATGTTTTCAAAATGTTTGTTTCTTTCTATAGAAAATTTTGTCAAAATTTTATTTCTATAGAAAATTTTGTCAAAATTTTATTTCTATAGAAAATTTTGTCAAACTGAATTATAAACGTATTTAATCTGCCTGTTTGTCATTCCGTTTGTAACACATCGAAATATCGATTTCCGACTATATAATATATTTATTTTCTTGATCAAAGAGAAACTCGAAGACGATATGGCCATGTCCGTCTGTCTGTATGTTGTAATCACGCTACAATCTTCAATAATGAAGCAATCGTGCTGAAATTTCGCACAAACTCGTCTTTTGTCTGCAGGCAGGTCAAATTCGAAGATGGGCTATTTCGGTCCAGGTTTTGATATAGTCCCCATATAAACCGACCTCCCAATTTAAGATCTTGGGCTTATAAAACCCGTAACTTCTATCCAATTTGCCTGAAATTGCAAATCTAGAGGTATTTTAGGACCACAAATAGATGTGCCGAAAATAGTGAGTATCGGTCCATGTTTTGGTACAGCCCCCATTTAGACCGATCTACAGATTTTACTTCTCGGGTTTTTGGAATCCGTAGTTTTTGTCCAATTTGCCTGAAATTGGAAATATAGAGGTATTTTACGACCACAAAGAGTTATTCCGAAAATAGTGAGTATCGGTCCATGTTTTGGTATAGCCCCCATACAGACCGATCTCCAGTTTTATTTCTTGAGCTTACAGAAACCGTATTTTCTATCCAAATTGCCTGAAATTGGAAATCTAAAGGTATTTTAGGACCACAAAGATGTACCAAAAAATCGTGAGTATCGGTCCATGGTTTGGTATAGCCCCCATATAGACCGATCTCCTGATTTTATTTCTTGGGCTTATATAATCCGTAGTTTTTATCCAATTTACTTGAAATTAAAAATCTAAAGGTATTTGAGGGCCACAAAAAGGTGTGCCGAAAATAGTGAGTATCGGTCAAAGTTTTGGTATAGCTCCCATATAGACCGATCTACAGATTTTACTTCTCGGGCTTATAGAAACCGTAGTTTTTATCCTATTTGCTTGAAATTGGAAATCTATAGGTATTTTAGGACAATAAAAAGGTATGCCGAAAATGGTGAGCATAGGTCCATGTATTGATATAGCCTTCATATAGACCGATCTACATATTTTGCTTCTTGGACTTATAGAAACCGTAGTTTTTATCCAACTATCCTGAAATTGGAAATCTAGAGGTATTTTAGGACCATAAAGAGTTGTGCCGAAAATGGCGTGTATCTCCCGATTTTATTTCTTGGGCTTATAGAAACCTACAAGGGATGTTAATGATTCCTCTAAAACACAAACAAAAACAAGTAAGGAAAGTCTAAAGTCGGGCGGGGCCGACTATATTATACCCTGCACCACTTTGTAGATCTAAATTTTCGATACCATATCACATCCGTCAAATGTGTTGGGTGCTATATAGAAAGGTTTATCCCAAATACATACATTTAAATATCACTCGATCTGGACAGAATTTGATAGACTTCTACAAAATCTATAGACTCAAAATTTAAGTCGGCTAATGCACTAGGGTGGAACACAATGTTAGTAAAAAATATGGGAAACATTTAAATCTGAAGCAATTTTAAGGAAACTTCGCAAAAGTTTATTTATGATTTATCGCTCGATATATATGTATTAGAAGTATTGGAAAATTAGAGTAATTTTTACAACTTTTCGATTAAGCAGAGCGATTTTACAAGGAAAATGTTGGTATTTTGACCATTTTGTCGAAATCAGAAAAACATATATATAGGAGCTATATCTAAATCTGAACCGATTTCAATCAAATTTAACACACAATGCTAATTCTACTCTCTGTGCAAAATTTCAACTAAATCGGAGTTAAAAATTGGCCTCTGTGGTCATATGAGTGTAAATCGGGCAAAAGCTATATATGGGAGATATATCTAAATCTGAACCGATTTCAATCAAATTTGGCACGCATAGCTACAATGCTAAATCTACTCCCTGTGCAAAATTTCAACCAAATTGGGCCAAAACTCTGGCTATTAGAGCCATATTAGTCCATATCGGGCAAAAGCTATATATGGGAGATATATCTAAATCTGAACCGATTTCAATCAAATTTTGCACGCATAGCTACAATGCTAAATCTACTCCCTGTGCAAAGTTTCAACCAAATTGGGCCAAAACTCTGGCTATTAGAACCATATTCGTCCATATCGGGCGAAAGATATATATGGGAGCTATATCTAAATCTGAACCGATTTCAATCAAATTTTGCACACTTGACTATACTACTAATTGTACTCCTAGTGCAAAATTTCAACCAAATTCGGCCAAAAATCTGGCTTCTAGGGCCATATAAGTCCATATCGGGCGAAAGATATATGGGAGCTATATCTAAATCTGAACCGATTTCAATCAAATTTTGCACCCTTGACTATAGTGTTTTGTTATGTTTGTACAGTGTTATGTTTGTACAAAATTTCAAGCAAATCGGTATAAAACTCTGGCTGCTGGGTCCATATTAGTGCATTTCGGGCGAAAGATATATATGGGAGCTATATCTAAATCTGAACCGATTTCTTCCAAAATTAATAGGGTTCTATTCTGACCCAAATTAGTAACATGTGCCAAATTTGAAGGCGATTGGACTTACATTGCGACCTAGACTTTGGTCACAAAAATGTGTTCGCAGACAGACGGACGGACGGACGGACAGACGGACATGGTTATATCGACTCAGGGACCCACCCTGAGCATTATTGCCAAAGACACCATGTGTCTATCTCGTCTCCTTCTTGGTGTTACAAACATATGCACTAACTTATAATACCCTGTTCCACAGTGTGGCGCAGGGTATAATTAGAGTAGTACATCGTAATTCGTTAATTTGGACTTTAAAGGTGTTGACTTGCTTAAATAAATGGAAATAAATGGTTCTTACACAGAAAAAATTTCCGTAGTTAAACTAACGCTAAATTTAACTTATTTTTATTGGAAAAAAATTATTTGCATGTAGTTAAATTTTATTATTTTTATCGAAATTTTCCACAGCCTAATGAAATCTTAATTTTTTAAAGTATGTATCAAAAATTTTATGAACTAAACGTGAGAATAAAGTTCAATGACCGTACACATATGTTCAATATGAACTAAAACAAATGAAAATTTTCGTACGATTCCCAAAAATAGTAAGAATGAACTAATGTATGGTTAAAATGGTCATGATTTGGCGCCAATGATTTTCTTCTTTACTTTTAGTTAATTTTTTCTTCTATGAGATGATGTAATTTCGTAAACTGCAGTTAAAAAGTACAACAGGACATTAAAATTTCCTGGTTTTAACAACGCTTTGTGGAAATTTCTAAGTGGATTAAAATTTAGTTCAATTTTCATGTGTGGTAGTTCATTCTTCCTATAAAAGAGTTCACTTTTTTTTCGGTGTATAACGACTCGATCCTTAAATAAATCATAATAAAACAGCAAGATACCAAACATTTTAATAATAAATTTCATTAATAATGCAAAGGAATTAATTTGAAGTTTTTTCTATCAGTGTAGTACCAGCAGGTTTTACTCAACCATTATTAGGTAACAAAATTTTAGTTCACAACAAAACCACCATTATTGTATTGTTTATTTGAGGTGTAAGACAAGCAAATATTTATGCTTCATTTGATTTGAGCACAATTTTGTTTCGGATTGCCCCCCTTCCACCATCGATTGAAAAGCAACTGTCTTCACGATATCACAATAACAGACGTCTAACCATTAAGGGTGCACTTGATATTTCATCTCGCCTGACAATTCAATCAGTGAAAAACAATGCAGGGGACTGATATACCAAATTGAAGCAATGAATCAATGAAAGCCTCCAGAAAAAGAAAAAAAAAATAAAAACAAAACAAAACAAAACAAAAAAGTCGCTTAAAAACATAAAAAAATAATAAGCAATTATAATGTGACAAGAGAAAAAAATTAATACGGACCATAAATCCCAGACACATGATGAACGGCAAACAAAATAATCGCCTCTTATATTTGTGGCAAAACAATAACCCAAAATATAGTCAGTCATGGACGTTTACGCATGCTCCGGATGTTGGTTGTGTTATGGTGGTACAGTGTTTACAATTCAAATATAGAGAACAAAATTTATTAAGGCTAAGCGATAATGTTGCCAGGTGATTTTTCAACCTCCCCCATATATTAAAATAAACCCCTGTTCTAGAGTTTTTTTGTGAAAAAAAAAAAATTCTGTAGTGATACACCTCAAAATTTATTTTAATAAAAAAACAAGTATATAAAGCAGTAAGTTCGGCCGGGCCGAATCTTAAATACCCACCACCATGAATCAAATATTATAGTTTCCTGTGAAAATTTCAGGGGGATGTGGTGACAAGCAGATCAGTTCAACCAGTACACTTCCCGAAGATAAATTCATAGATTTTACCTATGACGACTAGATCAGATTCTGGATTTATAAGAACCATATTTGTTTGAGTTTTAGAGGAATCATAAACATCGTGTGCAAGTGTGCAAGAAAACGATGAAATAACGCCTTGATTTAAAATCTAACATCTGTAGATTTTTACCCCCATTATTTAAATGATTACCAGAAGTAAAATCTGGAAACTATAATTCAGTTTCAAGCAATTTTCATTATCAGTGCACATGGACCGATATTCACCATTTTCGGCACACCTCTTTAACATGTGTTCCTAAAATACTTCTAGATTTAAAATTTCATGCAAATTTGATAAAAACTATGGTTTCTAAAAGCCTAAGAAGTAAAATCGGGAGATCGGTCTATTTGGGAGATAAACCAAAACATGGACCAATATACGCCATTTTCGACTCTCATATTTAAGGTCCTAAAATACCTGTAGATTTCTCATTTCAGGCAAATTGGATAAAAACTACGGATTCTAGAAGCCTAAAAAATAAAATCATTTCTTGCACACCTATTTGTATTCCTAAAAACTTCCAGATTTTCGATTTCTCTTTAGGGTTTTAAAATACCTCTAGATTTCTAATTTCAGGCAAATTGGATAAAAACTACAGATTTTAGACGCCCAAGAAGTAACAACTGGTGATCGGTCTATATGGGGGCTATACCAAAACATGGACCGATACTCACCATTTTCGGCACACCTCTTTATTGTTCTAAAATACCTCTAGATTTTCAATTTCAGGCAAATTGGATAAGAACCACGGATTCTATAAGCCCAAGACCCCAAATCGGGAGATCGGTCTATATGGGGGATATACCAAAACCTGGACCGATACTCACCATTTTTAACACACCTCTTTATGGTCGTAAAATACCTCCAGATTACAAATTTCAACCAACTTGGATAATAACTACGGATTCTAGAAGCCCAAGAAGTAAAATCGGGAAATCGGTCTATATGGGGGTTATACCTAAACATCAACCGATAGTCACCATTTTTGGCACACCTGTTTATGGTGCTAAAATACCTCTAGATTTCCAATTTCAGAATTGGATAGAAACTACCGATTTTAGAAGCCCTAGAAATATAATCGGGAGATCGGTCTATATGGGGGCTATATCAAAACATGGACCGATTTTCACCATTTTTGGTACACCTCTTTATGGTCATAAAATACCTCTAGATTTCTAATTTCAGGCAAATTGGATAGAAACTAAGGTTTTTATAAGCCCAAGACCCCAAATCGGGAGGTCGGTTTATATGGGGACTATATCAAAACTTGGACCGATATAGCCCATCTTCGAACTTGACCTGCCTGCAGACAAAAGACGAGTTTGTGCGAAATTTCAGCACGATTGCTTTATTATTGAAGACTATAGCGTGATTACAACAGACAGACAGACAGACAGACAGACAGACAGAAACCCAGACAGACAGACATGGCTATATCGTCTTAGAATTTCTCCCTGATCAAGAATATATATACTTTATATAGTCGGAAATCGATATTTCGATGTGTTACAAACGGAATGACAAACTTATTATACCCCCGCCACCATTCTATGGTGGTGGGTATAACAAGTAAGTAAAGTCTAAAGTCGGGCGGGGCCGACTATATTATACCCTTCACCCCTATGTAGGCCAAAATTTGTGTTACCATCTCAACTAATTCACATTTGCTGGAAGCTATATAAAGGAGAACATTTTTTTACTTCTACGCGCAAAAAAATAATTCTTTCCTCCCAAACGAAATTTTCGACAAACAAAGTTCGTTTCTCATTTGCTTTTCGTTGAAACGAAGTGTATTTGGAAGAAAAGTATATACTTTTTGTAATAAACTTTTATTCTTTTCCAGGATGTAAAAACAATTTCATAAAGACTAACTAAAAAAAAAAAAAATTTTTCTGGCTAATTGCATTTTCTCTCACATCTTTCTCACTTCCACGACGTTTTTTAGTTCTTAGCACCTTTTTCTGTAATACAAACAATGTAGAAGAAATTATTCGATTTTATAAATTTTTTAAATTTAACCTTTCGCCTGGACGGAGAATCGAACCGCGGACCATGCAATTTGTAAGCCAAAACACTATCCACTGAGCTATGTAGCCGTTATTGTCATCAATAGACAATTACCCATATAAGTTATATTTATATAGCATAGCTTGCGGCGCCCACGATTAAACAAAGTTTATTTAAAAGAAAAATACATTTAGTTGGGCACCGTGGAGCAGTGGTTGCTACGTCCGACTTACATGCCAAGGATCGTCGGTTCGATCCCTGCTTGGACCACAGTGTTTTTTTTTTTTAATATATTCCAGATATGGTCGGAAGATTCCGAAAAAATGTTCAACATTACATTCTACTATATTAAATTTTTACTATCAACTGCAACATGTGTCTTATTAAAAACCTAAAGTCAGAAAAGAACAGTGTTTGATATAAACGAAATGAACTGTGTTGTTGGTTCAAAAATAACTTTTTTTATCGAAAAAATAAAAATTTTGTAACAAACGAATTTTTTTGGTGATCAAAAAACAAAAGAAAAACGTTTTCAGTACACGTGCAAATCGGACGGAAGATATATATGGGAGCCATATCTAAATCTGAACCGATTTTAACCAAATTTGGCACAATTACCGATACTATTAAACGTACTCCTTGTGCGAAATTTGAAGCAAATCACGGCAAAACCCTGGATTTTGAGGCCATATAAGTTAAAATCGGACGAAAGATATATATGGGAGCTATATCTAAATCTGAATCGATTTTGACCATATTTGGCACATAAAATAGTATCGTTAAAAGTACCGCTTGTGCAAAATTGGAAGTAAGTCAGGGCAAAACTTTGGCTTTTGAGACCATACAAGTCCAAATCGGGCGAAAGATTTATATGTGAGCTATATCTAAATTTGAACCGATTTCAATCAAATTTACCAAGCATTGGTAGACTGTAAATTCTACCCTCTGTGCAAAATTTCACGAAGATCGGTATTAAACTTTGGCCTCTGTGGTCATATGAGTCTAAATCGGACGAAAGATATATATGGGAGCTATATCTAAATCTGAACCGATTTGGCTGATATTTTGCAAGATTTTCTAGATTCATAAAATATTTGGATGTACGATATTTCAAGAAAATTGGTTGATAAACACGCCAATTATGACCAGATCGAGGATAAATATATATGGCAGCTATATCTAAATCTGAACCGATTTTTTCCAAAACCAATAGCGATTGCCTCTGTCCCCAGAAACGGCCCTATGTCAACTTTGAGGACGATCGGACTTAAATTGCGAGCTCTACTTGGTGCACAAAATTACATATACAGACGGACAGACAGACAGACGGACATCGCTAAACCGACTCAGAATTTAATTCTAAGCCGATCGGTATACTATTTCTTGCCGTTACATACAAATGCACAAACTTATTATACCCTGTACCACAGTAGTGGTGAAGGATATAAAAATGTACTAGTACTATATGTATATTAAATTTAAACAAGTATATACGGCCGTAAGTTCGGCCAGGCCGAATCTTATGTACCCTCCACCATGGATTGCGTAGAAACTTCTACGAAAGACTAAAGACTTAAATATCATATACTACCATCACGTACCAAATTTCAACCAGATCGGAATTTTGCTCCTCCAAAAGGCACCGGAGGTCAAATGTGGGGATCGGTTTATATGGGAGCTATATATTATTATGGACTGATAGGAACCTATTCCTGCATGGTTGCTAGATACCCTATACTAACATCACTTACCAAATTTCAACCGAATGGGAAGAATTTTCAAATCTGGAGGTCAAATCTGGTGATAGGTTTATATGGGGGCTATATATAATTATGGACCGATATGGACCAATTTTTGCATGGTTGTTACACGCTCACAAAAAATCGCTTCTGTAACATATACTCCCAAACATATTTTGCTTCAAGCATATATATTTTTGGGTATTGCCCAAACATTTATATGTTTGATCTCTTCCAATATATAATATGTTTGAAAGCACATTGGTCTAAACAATATATGTTTGGGTAGTCTAAGTTCCAAACATTTTGTATTTTTGCATCCAAATTCAATAATGTTGTCTTCCAAAAAACAATATGTTATTATGTGAACATATAATATGTTTGGAAGCATTTTGCACCCAAAAATTTTATATGCTTAAAAAAATTCTCCCAAACAATATTGTGCTCAAAATTTTATTTATTTATTTATATATTTACAATCATAATGAATTATGAAAATAAACAGGTAATATAGGTGATAACAACATAGGATTTCGACCTGAATGCTCAAAATGTCCACATCTTTCTCACTTCCACGAGATTTTTTAGTTCTTAGCACCTTTTTCTGTAATACAAACATTGTAGAAGAAATTATTAAATTGTATGATTTTTTTTATTTTAATTTTACCTTTTGCCGGACGGGGATTCGAACAGCGGACCACACAGTTTGTAAGGATCAAAGAAGTAGCTGATCAATTGCCAAAGGAAAAATAAAATGTTAATTTTGTAATAACAAGCAACAACCACCAACTTAATTCAATATCGCTCCCTGTTAAATAGCGCTCCAAGCTACTAAACACATATATGTTTATAGGCTATTTCTAAATTAATATATGTTTGCATCCAAGCATATTATATTTACAAAACATTTTATGTCCCAAACATAATATGTTCTAACATATTAACATATATGTCCCAAACATGTTATGCTAGTTTATGAACATTATATGCTTGCACTCAAAAATATTGTGTTTAAAAATTTGTGTTCCAAACATATAATGTTTATAGCCAAACATATGAAACACAGTCTTTTTCATCCGTGTAGAGACCATATACTAACACCATATTCCAAATTTCAGCCGGATCGGATGAAATTTGCTTCTCTTAGAGGCTCCGCAAGCCAAATCGGGGGATCGGTTTATATGGGGGCTATATATAATTATGGACCGATGTGAACCAATTTTTGCATGGTTTTTACAGACCATATGCTAACACCATGTACCAAATTTCAGCCGGATCGGATGAAATTTGCTTCTCTTTGAGGCTCCGCAAGCCAAATCTGGGGATCGGTTTATATGGGGGCTATATATAATTATGGACCGATGTATACCAATTTTTGCATGGTTGTTAGAGACAATATACTAACACCATGTACCGAATTTCAGCCGGATCGGATGAAATTTGCTTCTCTTAGAGGCCTCGCAAGCCAAATTTGGGGGTCCGTTTATATGGAGGCTACACGTAAAAGTGGACCGATATGGCCCATTTGCAATACCATCCGACCTACATTAATAACAACTACTTGTGCCAAGTTTCAAGTCGATAGCTTGTTTCGTTCGGAAATTAGCGTGATTTCAACAGACGGACGGACGGACGGACATGCTCAGATCGACTCAGAATTTCACCACGACCCAGAATATATATACTTTATGGGGTCTTAGAGCAATATTTCCAGATAAAAAAATTAAGTAATTAAAGAAAAAAAAAACACAACACCAATAACAAAAAAAAAAACGAATGAAAAAACAGAAATACAATTTTGACAAAATTTTCTATAGAAATAAAATTTTGACAAAATTTTCTATAGAAATAACATTTTGACACAATTTTCTACTGAAATAAACTTTTGACAAAATTTTCTAATGAAATAACATTTTGACAAATTTTCTAAAGAAATAAAATTTTGACAAATTTTCTAAAGAAATAACGTTTTTCTAACGAAAGAAAAATTTGTCAAAATTTTCTTTCTTTAGAAAACGTATTGCAAAATAAGTTTTTTTTGTTTTAAAATTTTCTTCAAAGTTTTTTGGATTATTTTTGACTAGAGTGGCAACCATAAAAGTAACCCTCCGATTTGCTTCTTGGCATTCTAGAAAGCGCTATTTTTTATCATATTTGCCTAAAATTGAAAATTTGGACATATTTTAGAGATATTTAGATCGGGAATCATACTTTCTGTTAATGAGGCAAGTATTAATCGGACCACCAACTTATACTATTATCTTTTTATATGTACATTCTCAGTATATGAAACAAATTCTTATCTGTCAGGTAGAGATTTTAAACACTGTGCCCTATTTGTAGTGTGATACAGTTTTTTGGAGGGCGATTGTGGCAGGTGCTCAAGTGGCGCTCAACTATCTGCAATTAGTGATGGACAGACATGCCGAAAGACGGACAGTATGAATGATAAAGAAAGGGCTGGCCGGAACACTCGAATTATTACTGGAACAAATACAATGAATTTCCAATGTTGTAATTGTAGCATTGGCTTTGGGCGGAGATCAAAGGGTGCTGGTCATCGTGATGGATGTAACATTGAATTTTGATTTTATTTGGATTTGCAATAAAAGTGAATTTACTGAGGTACGTTTGTTCAATAGAAAAACAAGAAAAATTGGGATTGCATATAAAAGTGGTTGATTGTCGAAATGTCTTCATTAGTTCCTCAAGATTTCAACAAATAGCAACATAACCTCCTACATATTCGTAGGATTTTTATATAAAACAAAGCAAAAAAAAGATTAAAATGGCCTTTAAATATAGCATTTTTATTACTATGTTGGTAGCTGCCAGCGCCGGCTATATTGGTTCTTCTCCCACTTACTACGCCACTCCTACATATGTTACTAAGCAATCAAATCCTAGTGAGGAAGTCGAGGCCCAAACTCAATATTCCAAATTGATGCATACACCATACACCAACTTGCACAAAAAGGAGGATATACGCAACAATAATAAAGCAGTGACTTATTCCTCACCTTCTATTCATCAAAAGACTGCTGTTTATTCAACTCCAGCCGCACCAAAGCCAGTCTATCATATGCCAGAAATTCATGAGGATCAACCCGATCATGTGTATAATGTACCAGCTCCAACTGCTTCGGTTTACACACAGACCGTCCCTGATAATTCCATGTATAGTCCAGCTTTGATTGGATATACTCATCCCACTCCCGGTCCCACACATTACACTTATTCTTCACCAGCAACATTTGGCCATTATACCCCTAACTCTGCTGCTACCTACCAACAAGAGTCTCCTTCTAAGTCTTATATCCAAGAATCAACTGCTTCATCCTATAACCATCAAAATGGTGGTCAACATTCTCTCTACCACAAAGAAACTCCATCTACTACCACGTATACACATGGTCCAGCTGCCTCAACTTATAGCCACAATGGTCAAGGAGTCTCCGCATATGGTTCGAGCCAAACTGTTCGTTATTCACCAGCAAATATGGTCTCTCATATGAGCTTTGATGGATTTGGAACCCATTGGGGTTATTGAGTGATTTGAAAAATTCATCTCAATTGGAGAATATTGTAAATACTTTTTGTTGTTTTTTTTTCGATTTATTTAATTGTTCATCTATCTCATATTTGTTCCATGTAAATTTCATTCATCCAACATAGGTATACGATTAAAACTTTTTATTGTAGTCAGCATAAACTAGTGTGTGTTAATCCTTTATATACCCCAACTTTTATACCCTCCACCACACAGTGGTTCCAAATCGCTTTTTTTGGTAATAATTCTACAACTTTTGAACGGATAAAGATATCAACATAATTTTTTCTTTGGGTGAAAGCTGAGGTGTTTTCCTCTAATTTGCAAGTTTGTGGGTCCCTATGGGAAATTTCAAGCAACTCTAAGTAAAACAAGTAAGGAAAGTCTAAAGTTGGGTGGGCCGACTATATTATACCCTGCACCACTTTGTAGATCTGAATTTTCGATACCATATCACATCCGTCAAATGTGTTGGGGCCTATATATAAAGGTTAGTCCCAAATACATACATTTAAATATCACTCGATCTGGACAGAATTTGATAGATTTCTACAAAATCTATAGACTCAAAATGTAAGTCGGCTAATGCACTAGGGTGGAACACAATGTTAGTAAAAAACAAGTAAGTAAAGTCTAAAGTCGGGCGGAGCCGACTATATTATACCCTTCACCACTATGTAGACAAACATTTGTGTTACCATCTCAACTACTTAAAATTTGCTGGGAGCTATACAAAAGTTTGCATTTCCAGATACAAATACTGTTAATGGAAACAATTTGTTGTATTTCTACAAAAACTCTAGAATTAAAATTTAAATCGGCTAACGCCCTGGGATAAAACACGATGATAGTAAAAAATATGCGAAATATGAAGCGAGAGAAATTTTAATGCAACTGTACAAAAGAGATTTATGATTTTTCAGGCGATACATATGTATTCGAGATATAGGACAATTAGAGTAATATTTACAATTTTTGCTACTCAGCAGTGGCGATTTTACAAGGATATTGGTTAGATCTCGCCAAGATATGTGGTCAAGTGTGGGTTGTGATATATTATTTGGTCTAGTCGGGCGACTTGGAGCCTTATTTAAAACTCATCCGTTCTGTGGAAATTTTGGCATTGCAGTGTGTAGGATATGGCTAAGATATGGGGAAATCATCACAGAATTTTGTGTAAAGTGTTAGAATTTTGGCCATATTTGTATTCTCAGAGGAAACTATCCAGTCAATTGGAGGAAAATCCCATTGAAAATGGGTCTAAAATATGAAACAGTCTACCATATTTCCCCAACTCTGGTGTACGTATATATGGGAGCTATATACAATCTCAACCAATTTTGACTAACTTTGACATGCATAGTTAGAATAATAATAAGTATAAGTCTAAAGTCGGGCGGGACCGACTATATTATACCTTGCACCACTTTGTAGATCTAAATTTTCGATACCATATCACATCCGTCAAATATGTTGGGGGATATATATATAAAGGTTTGTCCCAAATACATACATTTAAATATAACTCGATCTGGACAGAATTTGATAGACTCCTACAAAATCTATAGACTCAAAATTTAAGTCGGCTAATGCACTAGGGTGGAACACAATGTTAGTAAAAAAATATGGGAACATTTAAGTCTGAAGCAATTTTAAGGAAACTTCGCAAAATTTTATTTATGATTTATCGCTCGATATATATGTATTAGAAGTTTAGGAAAATTAGAGTCATTTTTACTACTTTTCGACTAAGCAGTGGCGATTTTACAAAGAAAATGTTGTTATTTTGATCATTTTTGTCGAAATCAGGAAAACATATATATGGGAGCTATATCTAAATCTGAACCGATTTCTACCAAATTTGGCACGCATAGCTACAATGCTAATTTTACTCCCTGTGCAAAATTTCAAGTACATCGTAGTAAAAGATTGGCCACTGTGGTCATATGAGTGTAAATCGGGCGAACGATATATATGGGAGCTATATCTAAATCTGAACCGATTTCATCCAAAATCAATAGGGATCTATTCTGAGCCAAAACACATACTTGTGCCAAATTTGAAGTCGATTGGACTAAAACTGCGACCTAGACTTTGATTACAAAAATGTGTTCACGGACAGATGGACATCGCTATATCGACTCAAGAGCCCACTCTGAGCATTTTTGCCAAAGATACTATGTGTTAGGAGGTGTAAGATACCTTGCCATCGGCAAGCGTTACCGCAACTTAAGTAATTCGATTGTGGATGGCAGTGTTTAGAAGAAGTTTCTACGCAATCCATGGTGGAGGGTACAAAAGCTTCGGCCTGGGCGAACTTACGGCCGTATATACTTGTTTTTTTTTTTTTTGATTAGCGGGGATTACCATTCCCAAAATTCGTATCAAAAATCCCCAAAAGTGGCGACATATCTTAAAAAACTTAATTTTTTTGTAATTTCATTTCTCAGATGTTTACTGGTAGGATGTTGAAACCTTTCACAGTTAGTTAGTGCACACATGAGGCTTTTTGGAATTGTTTCTAGAATTTTTTAAAACAATTTTTTTTCTTTTTTAAAAAGTACCGAATTGGGATGAGATGAACTCTTATACTACTTGACCAAAATAGCCGATAAATGCTTAAAACGTATTTATTTGGTCTTCTATAAAAAACAATAAAAAAAGAATTGGAAAAAGTCCAGAAAAAATGTTACGACAGATATATAGATACTTTTTTCGAAAAAATTGGTCAAAATTCGGTACTTTTTAAATTACAAATTGTGGAGTCAAACGTTTTATCTTAAGCACATAGGTACACACTTTTTTCTTATAAAATGCTTAGAATTTTTATATAGAGCCCTTATACCTTGGAGGAGTAAATTTCATCCGATCCGGTTGAAATATGGTACGAACATGTAACATTAATTGTTTCTATTTTTTGTAATTTCATTGTAAGACATTTATCTTTCATTATCGCAATATTTACAGAATTCAAAGTCAGTGTTTTCGGAAGCATATAATCACATTCATTTGTTTATCTATTAAATGGTGGTAACATGTCACGTTGATATTACTTCAAAGGCACTTTCTACAAATTTGACGAATTTAAAATACCCTGCATTCTTATTACAAAGGTATACAACTTTAACGGAGAGACGCAAATTGTAATGAAGTTAATATAAATAAGTATATACGGCCGTATGTTCGGCCAGGCCAAATCTTATGTACCCTCCACCATGTATATTTGCATAAAAACTCCTACTAAAGACTGTCATCCACAATCGAATTTCTTGGGTTGCGGTAACACTTGCCGATGGCAACGTATCTTAAATCTTCTTAACACCGTCTTCTAAATTGTATGTTAGTCCATACCGGGTATATAATAAACAAAAACAACAGCAGTAAGTTCGGTCGGGCCGAATCTTAAGCACCCACCACCCCTGATATATCAGGGGGGTTTGAAGACAGATATTCTCCCAAATAGAGCAGTTCAAATAGTACACTTCCGAAGATAAATCTAAAGATTTTACATATGAAGACTATATCAGATTCTGGATTTATAGGCCAAATTAACGAATTACAATGTACTACTCTAATTTTTGTTTATGTTTTATAGGAATCATTAATATCCCTTGTAGGTTTCTATAAGCCCAAGAAATAAAATCGGGAGATCAGTCTATATAGGGGATATACCAAAACATGAACCAATACTCACTATTTTCGGCACACCTCTTTGTGGTCCTAAAATACCTCTAGATTTTCAATTTCAGGAAAATTGGATAGAAACTACGGTTTTTATAAGCCCAAGACCTGAAATCGGGAGGTCGGTTTATATGGGGACTATATCAAAACCTGGACTAATATAGCCTATATTCGAACTTGACCTGCATGCAGATAAAAGAAAAGAGTTTGTGCGAAATTTCAGCACGATTGCTTCATTATTGAAGACTGTAGCGTGATTACAACAAACAGACGGAAATGGCCATATCGTCTTAGAATTTCTCTTTGATCAAGAATATAAATATATTATATAGTCGGAAAACGATATTTCGATGTGTTACAAATGGAATGACAAACTTATTGTATCCCCGTCACTTTATATGGTGGTGGGTATAAAAAAGGCCGATTAAATACGTATATAATTAAGTTTGACAAAATTTTCTATAGAAATAAAATTTTGACAAAGTTTTCTATAGAAATAAAATTTTGACAAAATTTTCTATAGAAATAAAATTTGGACAAAATTTTCTATAGAAAGAAACAAAAATTTTGAAAACGTTGATAATTGGTTGATAGTTTTGCTGCAGTAGAAGATGCTCATGAGGAATGTGGTAATTCCGAAACGTGCGTCCATCCAACCATCTTGCAATCTATAGGACTTTGCCCAAATAAATTTGACAAACATTCTTTTCCTCTGTTGGTTAAGCTACACTTGTAGTTTAGTCAATGCATGGTTTTAAGCTGAAATCAAAAACAACAATATGAAATAAAATTTTGATAAAATTTTCTATAGATATTTTTTTTTTGCTATAGAAATAAAATTTTGACAAAGTTTTCTATAGAAAAAAAAAATTTTGACAAAATTTTCTATAGAAATAAAATTTTGAAAAAAATTTCTATAGAAATAAAATTTTGACAAAATTTTCTATAGAAATACAATTTTGACGAAATTTTCTATAGAAAGAAAATAAAATTTTTAAAAATTTTTTATAGAAATAAAATGTTGACAAAATTTTCTGTAGAAATAAAATTTGGACAATATTTTCTATAGAAATAAAATTTTGACAAAATTATCTATAGAAATAAAATTTTCTATAGAGATAAAATTTTTACAAAATTTGCTATAGAAATAAAATTTTGACAAAATTTTCTATAGAATTAAAATTTTGTCAAAATTTTCTATATGTTTCGTTCGGAAGTAAGCGTGATTTCAATAGACGGACGGATGGACATGATTAGAGCGACTCAGAATATCTTAGAGCAATATTTCGATATGTTACAAACGTAATGACAAAGTTAACCCTATGGTGGAGGGTATAAAAATTTATATTTAACAAGTAAGGAAAGTCTAAAGTCGGGCGGGGCCGACTATATTATACCCGGCACCACTTTGTATATGGGAGCTATATCTAAATCTGAACCGATTTCAACCAAATTTGGCACGCAGAGCTACAATGCTAATTCTACTCCCTGTGCAAAATTTCAACTAAATCGGAACAAAAAAATTGGCCTCTGTGGTCATATGAGCGTAAATCGGCCAAAAGCTATATATTGGAGCTATATCTAAATCTGAACCGATTTCAACCAAATTTGGCACGCATAGCTACAATGCTAATTCTACTCCCTGTGCAAAATTTCAACTAAATCGGAGCAAAAAATTGGCCTATGTGGTCATATGAGTGCAAATCGGCCGAAAGCTACATATTGGAGCTATATCTAAATCTGAACCGATTTCCAAAATCAATAGGGATCTATTCTGACCCAAAACACATACTTGTGCCAAGTTTGAAGTCGATTGGACTAAAACTGCGACCTAGACTTTGATTACAAAAATGTGTTCACGGACAGACGTGCCAAATTTGGCACGCATAGCTACAATGTTAATTCTACGCCTTGTGCAAAATTTCAACCAAATTGGCTTCTGGGACCGTATTACTCCATATCGGGCGAAAGATATATATGGAAGCTATATCTAAATCTGAACCGATTTCAACCAAATTTGGCACTCTTGACTATAGTACTAATTGTTCTTATTGTGCAAAATTTTAAGCAAATTAGGGTAAAACTTTGGTTTCTGGGGCCATATAAGTCCATATCGGGCGAAATATATATATGGGAGCTATATCTAAATCTGAACCGATTTCCAAAATCAATAGGGATCTATTCTGACCCAAAACACATACTTGTGCCAAGTTTGAAGTCGATTGGACTAAAACTGCGACCTAGACTTTGATTACAAAAATGTGTTCACGGACAGACGGACATGGCTATATCGACTCAGGAGCCCACCCTGAGCATTTTTGCCAAAGACACCATGTGTCTATCTCGTCTCCTTCTGGTGTTGCAAACATATGCACTAACTTATAATACCCTGTTCCATAGTGTGGCGCAGGGAATAATTAATCTAATTTTAAGCAAAGTTTATAAATTTGCGTTTGAAATATAAACTTGCGTTAATATTTAATTCTTTCCAAGAAATTTGTCCTCAATATTGTACAAATGTCGTGCCCTAAACTTTTTGTTGTGTAATCTTTCATGTTAGATCAATATTTTTTTCCGTCTATATAGAAAACAGAGTAAACTGTTTTATACCACAAATAAACTACCTCGTACGAAAATTTAACCAAATTGTATTCTACTTTCGACATTTCCGCAAGGAGTTGCTAGAACAACATTTAAAAGTCTGCTGTCGAAACACATCTTAATATTTCAGTTCAAGTTTGAAATTCTACCAGAAGAAAGTGGACGTCAGAAAACCTGCTACATATTTTAAAATATTCAGATTTGCTGCGAATGTTCATCTTAATTGAACCAGTAATGATAAATGAGTACAAAGCCACTATAACCACTATAAATTCATTTATCAAAGAGTTTTAAGAAGAGTCCGCATAGATGACTAGAAATGGCGCTCTATTGCTCTATTGGTGTGCACGTGACACGAAATTGTCGTGACTCTCGAAAATTTTCGTGATTCGTGCGTGAGTCGTGAGTCACGCTCATGACAACAGCGTGAGTGTGTGTGAGCGTGATTAACAAACCAAAATGTCGTGAGTGAGCGTGAGTCACGAAAATAATATCTTCGTGAGTGTGCGTGAGTAACGAATTACAATCACGAAAATATTCCTGCTCACCAACATAAAACGCATAAGAGTTAAATTCAATTACAATTTTAGTGGCACCTGGGATGTTAAGAGTTTAATAACACTCTCGATTTTAATAATGTACATGTTTTCAGACATTTCGGTAAGGTAAATTAATCATAAAATTCGTGAGTCACGATATTTTTCGTGAGTCACGGTATTTTTCGTGCGTGAGTACAAATTTTCTTTTCGTGAGTGTGCGTGAGACCTACCAAAAAATATCGTGCGTGAGCGTGCGTGAGTATGATTTTTCAGTCGTGAGTGTGCGTGAGTAAACTATTACTTACGTGCACACCTCTAATTTGTTGCTCTTAGGATTCCGGACGAAATTATTAACCGATTTTAATGATATTTGGTATCGGGTGGTTGTTTGGCACAAGGGCGAACGAAGATCCAAAGAAAATATTGTCGTGAGGCCAAAGATTTCATGTCCTCAAAATACGTATGCGAATTTTGCTTAACATAGAAGACGAATTTTTCCGATATAAAGTTTTTTCCTTGTCCAAAGTTGATAAATTTTTCAATGCAGTAGTTTTGTCCTTATAGTTGTGATTCGAAAGGATTTTGTTTGACTAAGGACAATTTGGCTTTAATAATTCTGACAAGTTGAAAATTAATGACAAAACTCAAATTTAAAAGGGAATTGTGTCTTAAATGTATCCTCAATTCAATTCACCGCTTCTTTGGCCCGGCATCAATACTAAAATCGTTATTGTAAAGACAAATTTGACACAAGGTAATTTTTCAGCATTTCTCAAGCTAGCAAAATGTTGTCGAAATCAGTCCTGATTTAGATATAGCTCTCATATACATGTATTGCCCGATTTTCCAAAATTTAGCCATAATAAACGATAGTATTCAAAATTGCAACAATTGTACATCCTATAGTGTTAAACAATCCTGCAAAATATCATTGGAAATTTTCTTTCTATACACGCAAAAAAATATTTCCTTCCTCCCAAATGGAATTTTAGACAAATAAATATCGTTTCCCATTTGCTTTTCACTATGAGGAAGTTTGTTTGGGAGAAGAGTATATACTTTTTGTGATAAACTTTGATTCTTTTAAAGGATGTAATTTTTATACCCTTCACCACTACTGTGGTACAGGGTATAATAAGTTTGTGCATTTGTATGTAACGCCAAGAAGGAAAAGTCTGAGACCCATCGTTTAGTATACCGATCGTCTTAGAATTAAATTCTGAGTCGATTTAGCGATGTCCGTCTGTCTGTCTGTCCGTCTGTCTGTAGATGTATTTTTGTGTGCAAAGTACAGCTCGCAGTTTTAGTCCGATTGTCCTAAAATTTGGTATAGGGTCCTGTTTCGGCTCAGAGACGATCCCTATTGATTTTGGTTTAGATTTGAAAATCGGTTTAGATTTAGATATAGCTGCCATATATATTTTTCATCGATCTGGTCATAATTGGCGTGTATATCAACCGATCTTCCTCAAATTCCGTACATTCGAATATTTTAAGAGTCTCGAAAAACTTGCAAAATATCAGCCAAATCGGTTCAGATTTAGATATAGCTCCCATATATAGCTTTCGCCCGATTTACACTCATGTGCCCATAGAGGCCAATTTTTTGCTCCGATTTAGTTGAAATTTTGCACAGGGAGTAGAATTAGCATTATAGCTATGCGTGTCAAATTTGGTTGAAATCGGTTCAGATTTAGATGTAGCTCCCATATATAGCTTTCGCCCGATTTACACTCATATGTTCACAGAGGCCAATTTTTAACTCCGATTTAGTTGAAATTTTGCACAGGGAGTAGAATTAGCATTGTAGCTATGCGTGCCAAATTTGGTTGAAATCGGTTCAGATTTAGATATATCGCCCATATATAGCTTTCGCCCGATTTACACTCATATGTTCACAGAGGCCAATTTTTAACTCCGATTTAGTTGAAATTTTGAACAGGGAGTAGAATTAGCATTGTAGCTATGCGTGCCAAATTTGGTTGACATCGGTTCAGATTTAGATATAGCTCCCATATATATGTTTTTCTGATTTCGACAAAATGGTCAAAATACCAAAATTTTCCTTGTTAAATCGGCACTGCTTAATCGAAAAGTTGTACAAATGACTCTGATTTTCCTAAACTTTTAATACATATATATCGAGCGATAAATCATAAATAAACTTTTGCGAAGTTTCCTTAAAATTGCTTCAGATTTAAATGTTTCCCCTATTTTTTTTACTAAAATTGTGTTCCACTCTAGTGCATTAGCCAACTTAAATTTTGAGTCTATAGATTTTGTAAAAGTCTATCAAATTCTGTCCAAATCGAGTGATATTTAAATGTATGTTTTTGGGACAAACCCCCCAACACATTTGACGGATGTGATATTGTATCGAAAATTTACATCTAAAAAGTGGTGCAGGGTATAATATAGTCGGCCCCGCCCGACTTTAGACTTTCCTTACTTGTTTTTTCTGGAATCTGGCATCTTCCGTAACAATTTTCTCTTTTCCACGAGTTTGTCTGTAATACAAACAATCTAGAAGAAATGATTCGATTTTTATACATTTTTTAAATCTTACCTTTCGCCTGGACGGAGAATCGAACCGCGGACCATACAGTTTGTAAGCCAACCCACTATCCACTGGGCAACGTAGCTGTTATTGTCATCGACAGACCATTATCGCTATAGCCATAATGGATCAATTAATTTCGTGATTGAAAACAAAAAAAATTTTTTGGTGTGAACACACACAGTCAAGCAGTTATATTTATAAAGCATAGTTTTCGGCGCCCACGAGCCGAAGTAAAAAAACATTTTTTGACAGAAACTTTCATTTAGTTGGCACCATGGATCGATGGTTAGCATGCCGGCTTTGCATACAAAGGGTCGTGGGTTCGATCCCTTTTTCGACCGAACACCAAATATGTTTATACCCTACCATAGGTTTGTAATACATCGAAATATTGCTCTAGGATCCCATAAGTATATATATTCTGGGTCGTGGTGAAATTCTGAGTCGATCTAAGAATGTCCATCCGTCCGTCTGTTGAAATCGCGCTAACTTCCGAGCGAAACAAGCTATTGACTTGAAACTTGACATAAGTAGTTGTTATTGATGTAAGTAGGATGGTATAGCAAATGGGCCATATCGGACCACTATCAAGTATAGCCCCCATGTTTAGTATAGTTTTGCCTAATTTGAATTTTTAAATGAATTTCCTAAATGAAGTAGTAATTAAAGTACTGAATTAGCCTTTTAATTTAAATGCAATCATGAATTTGTAGATTATAAATGAAATCAAAAACCAGTATTTATATTAATAAGTGGCAACATTTTCTCTCATTCCGTTTTGAGCCGAGGTGACTTGGTAAAAAACAGGGGTACATGCTTCCTTCTTTTCTCTTGGACATTCACCGTAAGCACATCATCCCATCTCAATAAATGTAAGTTGAACTGGACATCCCTTTGCTTTACTATTTTTTTCTACACTGGTGTTTGTGGTAAGGGTTACCACATAAGTATTCTTTCTCTACTGCGCCTTCCCTGGCAAGAGCCTAAGCCCATCAGCATTCCTTTTTACACGGTGGTGTAACTATTCATAGTGTTCGAACCTAAGTTCAGCACTTGGCCTGAAGCCAATAAAAATCCTGACTTCTCGCGCATAGAACCTAAGTTCCAGATCTTATTAGATTTACTTCCTGTGGTAACTAAAAGAATATACACCCCATATAAACCGACCCCTAGATTTGGCTTGCGGATCCTCTTGGAGGAGCAAAATTCATCCCATCCGGTTGAAATTTGGTACATAGTGTACGTACACAGTCTTACACAAGTTTACATACCCCTGAGTTTTTAACCTTCTAACTAAACATGTTTCTTGTTGTTGTTTATAAACCACACTAAAAAATGTTTGTTAAAAATTAACAAATACTATGTTTTTCAAATTATTTTACAAAAATTAAAGCATGTAAAGGGTGATTCTTTTGAGGTTAGGATTTTCATGCATTAGTATTTGACAGATCACGTGGGATTTCAGACATGGTGTCAAAGAGAAAGATGCTCAGTATGCTTTGACATTTCATCATGAATAGACTTACTAACGAGCCACAACGTCGAATTTTCAGTGAAGGGGCCCTAGAAAAGTTGGCAGAAAATCCGCTTTTTTATCGACAAATTTTGTTCAGCGATGAGGCTCATTTCTGGTTGAATGGCTACGTAAATAAGCAAAATTGCCGCATTTGGAGTGAAGAGCAACCAGAAGCCGTTCAAGAACTGCCCATGCATCCCGAAAAATGCACTGTTTGGTGTGGTTTGTACGCTGGTGGAATCATTGGACCGTATTTTTTCAAAGATGCTGTTGGACGCAACGTTACGGTGAATGGCGATCGCTATCGTTCGATGCTAACAAACTTTTTGTTGCCAAAAATGGAAGAACTGAACTTGGTTGACATGTGGTTTCAACAAGATGGCGCTACATGCCACACAGCTCGCGATTCTATGGCCATTTTGAGGGAAAACTTCGGAGAACAATTCATCTCAAGAAATGGACCGGTAAGTTGGCCACCAAGATCATGCGATTTGACGCCTTTAGACTATTTTTTGTGGGGCTACGTCAAGTCTAAAGTCTACAGAAATAAGCCAGCAACTATTCCAGCTTTGGAAGACAACATTTCCGAAGAAATTCGGGCTATTCCGGCCGAAATGCTCGAAAAAGTTGCCCAAAATTGGACTTTCCGAATGGACCACCTAAGACGCAGCCGCGGTCAACATTTAAATGAAATTATCTTCAAAAAGTAAATGTCATGGACCAATCTAACGTTTCAAATAAAGAACCGATGAGATTTTGCAAATTTTATGCGTTTTTTTTTTTTAAAAAAGTTATCAAGCTCTTAACAAATCACCCTTTATATGCATAGTTTATAATATTTTATTATTTAAATAAAATACAAATTCTTTAATCGTATGTAAACTTGTGTGAGACTGTGTATATGGTCTCTAACAACCATGCAAACATTGGTCCATATCGGTCCATAATAATATATAGCCTCCATATAAACCGATCCCCAGATTTGAACTCTGGAGCCTCTTGGAAGAGCAAATTTCATCCGATCCGTGTGAGATTTGGTACGTGGTGCACAACCATGTCAAAATTGGTCCATATCGGTCCATAATTATATATAGCCCCCATATAAATCGATCCCCAGATTTGACCTCCGGAACCTCTTGGGGGAGCAAAATTCATCCGATTCGGTTGAAAATTGGTACATTGCGCTAGTATATGGCCGCTAACAGCCATGCAAAAATTGGTCCATATCGCCAAAAATAATCTACCAAAATTTTATTTCTATAGAAAATTTTGTCAACATTTTATTACTATAGAAAATGTTGTCAAATTTTTATTTCTATAGAAAATTTTCTCTAAATGTTATTTCTATAGAAAATTTTGCCAAAATTTTATTACTATAGAAAATTGTGTGAAAATTTTATTTCTATAAAAAAATTTTATAAAAATTTTATTTCTATGTTATAGAAAATTTTGTCAAAATTTTATAAAGAAAAGAAAATAAAGAAAACAATACATGCAAAAAACGATCTCAAGCTTCATTAATTATTTTCTATTGGATTAAAGAAAGATCGAATAAAATCAAAGTTTCCAAAATTTTATTTCTATGAAAAATTTTTATAAAAATTTTATTTCTATAGAAAATTTTGTCAAAATTTTATTTCTATAGAAAATTTTGTAAAAATTTTGCCAAAATTTTATTACTATAGAAAATTGTGTGAAAATTTTATTTCTATAAAAAAATTTTATAAAAATTTTATTTCTATGTTATAGAAAATTTTGTCAAAATTTTATAAAGAAAAGAAAATAAAGAAAACAATACATGCAAAAAAACGATCTCAAGCTTCATTAATTATTTTCTATTGGATTAAAGAAAGATCGAATAAAATCAAAGTTTCCAAAATTTTATTTCTATAAAAAAATTAAAATAAAAATTTTATTTCTATAGAAAATTTTGTCAAAATTTTATTTCTATAGAAAATTTTGTCAAAATTTTATTTCTATAGAAAATTTTGTAAAAATTTTATTTCTATAGTAAATTTTGTCAAAATTTTATTTCTATAGAAAATTTTGTAAAAATTTTATTTCTATAGAAAATTTTGTTAAAATATTATTTCTTTAGAAAATTTATGAAGCACCTCTTAGTTGGAGAGCAATATTTTGCAAAATCTTCCAAAACATCAAGAATTCTACCAATCTGCCAAACAGTAAAAAATCTGCCATTTTTGGTAAATTCGTGTGCATAATTGTATATAGCCCCCATGTAAAGCGATCCCCATATTTCAATTCTGGCTCTATAATTACCGCACAAAAGTTAATATCGGTTCGTAATTATTTCTTCCCTACGTATACCGGTCAAGAACTAAATAAAGGGTGATTTGTTAAGAGCTTGATAACTTTTTTAAAAAAAAAAAACGCATAAAATTTGCAAAATCTCATCGGTTCTTTATTTGAAACGTTAGATTGGTCCATGACATTTACTTTTTGAAGATAATTTCATTTAAATGTTGACCGCGGCTGCGTCTTAGGTGGTCCATTCGGAAAGTCCAATTTTGGGCAACTTTTTCGAGCATTTCGGCCGGAATAGCCCGAATTTCTTCGGAAATGTTGTCTTCCAAAGCTGGAATAGTTGCTGGCTTATTTCTGTAGACTTTAGACTTGACGTAGCCCCACAAAAAATAGTCTAAAGGCGTCAAATCGCATGATCTTGGTGGCCAACTTACCGGTCCATTTCTTGAGATGAATTGTTCTCCGAAGTTTTCCCTCAAAATGGCCATAGAATCGCGAGCTGTGTGGCATGTAGCGCCATCTTGTTGAAACCACATGTCAACCAAGTTCAGTTCTTCCATTTTTGGCAACAAAAAGTTTGTTAGCATCGAACGATAGCGATCGCCATTCACCGTAACGTTGCGTCCAACAGCATCTTTGAAAAAATACGGTCCAATGATTCCACCAGCGTACAAACCACACCAAACAGTGCATTTTTCGGGATGCATGGGCAGTTCTTGAACGGCTTCTGGTTGCTCTTCACTCCAAATGCGGCAATTTTGCTTATTTACGTAGCCATTCAACCAGAAATGAGCCTCATCGCTGAACAAAATTTGTCGATAAAAAAGCGGATTTTCTGCCACTGATTTTGGTAATAAAATTCAATGATTTGCAAGCGTTGCTCGTTAGTAAGTCTATTCATGATGAAATGTCAAAGCATACTGAGCATCTTTCTCTTTGACACCATGTCTGAAATCCCACGTGATCTGTCAAATACTAATGCATGAAAATCCTAACCTCAAAAGAATCACCCTTTATATATGTATTTAATCGACCTTTCTTTTGTCTACTGTATATCCCGCATGGACTAAATAACAATTTAGAAGATGATGTTAAGAAGTTTTAAGATACCTTGCCATTCGGCCGCAACCGAAGTAATTTAATTGTGGATGACCGTCTTTAGTAGAAGTTTTTACGTAATCCATGGTGCAGGGTACATAAGATTCGGCCTGGCCGAACTTACGGCCGTATATACTTGTGTTTTACATATATTCCAAAAATGGTTTACATATATTCCAAATTATAACAGAAACTTCAAAGTAAAAAGTGTTTTCTTATTTCCAAAACAACTTTAAACCAAAGATACAAAATCCTCAAAATAAGTCTTCGTCTATATTTGAAGAAATTTTTATCTCAAATCTAAGGATTCAATATTTCAGTTAATTTAAGGACGATTTCTTTAACTGTAAGTAAATTTTGCCTTAGTTCAAAGACATAGGATTTTAACGGAGGGACGCAAAATACTAAAATTTGTGTCCTAAATTTAATAAAAAATGTTTTTAAATAAAAGTTTGTTAACTTTATTTTAATTAAAACTTATTTATTTTAAAGAATTTTGTCTTTAATATTGTGTAAATTGCGCATTCGATTTTTTTCAGTGTTTTTTGGGCTCCCACAATCTGGCAACGGACTGACTTTGAAATTCACCACGGCCACGTATTATGGGGTCTGGACCCAATATGCGTTATACATTGAATGACAATCTTAATATAACCGCCATACTATGGTGGAGGTTTTAAATAAATATGTGGTCAGCTTACAATAACGTTGATCTGCTTAAAAATGTACATGATTTAATGGTGGTTGTTAACCTCTTATACTGATCGACTCATTTGCCAATTGACTAAAACGATCAGCACATTGTCTCAGAATCACCACCTGGTCATAATATAGCCTTATTGTGTTTCAAAAAAAAATTAATTCCCATGCCTAACCTAACATAAAGGGTCCCTTAAATGTGCATAATTTTACCTTTGTTGTTTCAAATTCAGATATAGTTACTATATATAATTTTTATTTCCATTAATGTATGTTACAAAGATTTTTTTATTATCTCTATATTATTTTTTTTCAGTGTATTTATTTTTAAAATAAAATCGGACAATCTCAAGTAGTGGAAAACAATCATTAGTTAATGTTGCTTTCTTTTCTGTTTTAATTTAATATCAACCATAGTGCGCATTTAATTCAACTCAACTATGATGACTCAACCTCGTAAGGTAGGGGAAATGAAAGTCAGCATACTTACAGAGACCGAGGCTAATATCTTCATAGAATAAAAACAGTTCTTCAGTTCATACAAAACTGTCGTGCAAATACAACGAACGTCTGTCAGTTGATGGTGTTGCGCTTGTGATCATTTAAAGCAATCAATTAAATATACAAAACGTTTTGAAAACTCATTTGCAAAAAAATAAAAAAAAAATTGAAAAAAAAAACAATTAATCTAAAGATTCAGCGTTCATAAATAAATAAACAAAAAATGGGTATAATTAATGAAATTAATACTTTTCTGTATTCTTCATATCTATAATTACTACAGAAATATTGATATTATGTTATTCTAAATTTGCAGTGAATTATAATTGTTTCGTAATTTCAATTGTGGTAATGGCTGCAGTCGTTTTTGTAATAGCAAATGGTATGATACTGTTTTTTATATAGTAAATATTGAAATTTATTTCACTTAGATTAAATTTATTATTTTGCAATCTACACTGAAGAAACAGTGAACCCACTAGGAAGAAAATGTTTAATTAATTTTAGAAAATTTTGAAATTTCTTAAACAATAGAAAAAGTTTGTTATTTTTAATATTTTTTATCATGTTGCAATTATTAAAAAAAAAATTGGTTAACATTTTCTAAAATGAACCTAAATTTTCTTCCATGGTGGGTGCATTTTTTTCTGGGTATACATTTGGCATCACAAAACCTTTACGCGCTGCACGAAAGTAACTCTGCTGTACTTTCGCACATTGCCGGCGATGCGCTCTCTGGAGTTGATCGACACTTTGGTCTTTTCAGTGGCAACTTTATTCTTCTAAATGTTCCAGGTGTAAAAGTCCAAATGATTTCACTGAAAAAAAGCATACCCGGTTCCAAAGATTTTGTCTTTACTTTAAAAAATTTGGTATTGATTCCGAGTCAAAGAAGCGGAGAATACAAGTAAGGATACTTTTAAGACACAATTCTTTTTTAAAATCGGGTTTTGTGTATTTGCTTCTGGGAAGCAAATTTTAATTTTTCGCTTTTTCAGCTTTTTTTTCTTCATATGCTATCAAAGTCCTTTAAAAACAAGTTAACGACGACTTTATTTTCCAAACTAAGACTCGACTTCTAGTACAAATTATGCTGTGTTTCAAGTAAAAAAGTCTTTAAAATAAAGTGTTGAAAAACATGTCCTATATTTGAACGATTTTTTGCTTTGTAGTCAAGATGCAAAAAGACAACAAATTTAAAGACAATTTCATTAAATTTAAAGAATTTTTCTAAATTATTAAAGTCAAGTTGACCTTAGCCCAAACATTTTTTCTTTCATGTTATGATATCCATTTTTAAATCAAATCACTTAATTATAAGGACAATACGACTTCATTGAAAAGTTTATCGACCTTTGGTCAAGGAAAAAAACTTTATCTAGAGAAATGCGTCTTCTATGCTAAGCAAAATTTGCATTCGTATTTTAAAGACATGAAATCTTTGACCTCACGACAATATTTTTTTCAGTGTGAAATCCGGATATTTTGGTGGCCATTGTGAAGTAGAAATGAAGCGAGGAAATTACACACAAAAAAATAACTGCAAATAAATATTAACAACTTTATTTGTATGTAAAATCTGCTGATGCTCAACAAATTTGTCTATTGAATATGAGGCATTTGTTGTTGAAATGTGTTTGTAGATGCTTGACAGAGGAAATAATAGAAATATTGTGAATTTTCAACAAATTATTTTGTTGCGAAAATAGTTGACTGCTTTCGATATGAAATCAAAAATACAAGACTGGTTACGCGCACATCGCTGAGAATATGTACGAAAGCTAAAAGAAGTATGCGAAGAATACCGTTAGAACAAAATGAGTATGAGCACATGCACGTGTATGATAGCAAACAAAGAGCTCACTCATCAGAGAATACAGAAAAGCATTTATAAATATCTGTGAAAAATTTATATTTTTCAGTTTGATAGTTTCTTAAATGTGTTTGTTGTATGAGATCATTGGAAAACCCATATTAATATCGGAATTAGAGTTATTACAATTCTAATTAACTAGAATGTTTAGCACTGGGCAAGAAGTTGTCAAAATGTTTGCTAGACCCTGGACTAATACTCAAATTTAAAATCGTCATACATTTACAAAAGTGAGTATAGGATTTTCGACATAAAAATGTTACAAGTTCCCCATCCAAAAATAACATTTTGGGCACATTTCTTCTCAGTGTGTACTTAACAAAATATATCCAAAATTGTTCCGGCAATTTTGGTACAATTCATAGCATAATTCGGTCAATTTTAATTTCAATTTAATTTTTTGTCAATACACCAATAAATTAGTTACAGGTCATTGATAGACTCCAACAAACCACATACAAATTTTTTCGTCCAAATTCAAAAATATTTGTTGAGGATTAAACTAACGTTCAACAACAAATATTTTGTACTCAACAAATTACTTACAAATTATGTTATTGAGAACACAGATTATTTGTTGCCTTCTGATGGTAACGATTGCTAACAACTTTTTTGTAATAATGGTTATTAAAAGTACAAATTAGTTTGTTGCAGGAAAATTAACAAATTTTGTTATTTGTTTTCCAACAAAAGTTATTGGTTCTCAAACTTTTTTTTATCTGTGTACCATTGAGGGCGCTTGAGTTCTTCTGGCCATTCGAAAGTTTAAATTCTCGAGCTGACCTCTTTCGCAAGTAAATTCCATCATTTTTATACCCTCCATCATAGGATGGAGGGTATATTAACTTTGTCATTCCATTTGTAGCACATTGAAATATTGCTCCAAGAACCCATAAAGTATACTGAAAAAAATATTGTCGTGAGATCAAAGATTTCGTTTCTTTAAAATACGAATGCAAATTTTGCTTAGCATAGAAGACGCATTTCTCTAATATAAAGTTTTTTCCTTGTCCAAAAGTCGATAAACTTTTCAATGAAGTCGTATTGTCATTATAATTAAGTGATTTGGCTTAAAAATGGGTATCATAACATGAAAAAAAATGTTTGGGCTAAGGTCAACTTGACTTTAATAATTTAGAAAAATTCTTTAAAATTAATGAAATTGTCTTTAAATTTGTTGTCTTTTTGCATCTTCACTACAAAGCAAAAAATCTTTCAAATGCAGGACATGTTTTTAAACAATTTATTTTAAAGACGTTTTTTACTTGAAACATAGCACAAATTCTACTGGAAGTATAGTCTGAATTTGTAAAATAAAGTTGTCGTTAACTCGTTTTTAAGGGACATTGATGGCTTATGAAGACAAAAAAAAAAAGATGAAAAAACGAAAAATTTGCTTCTTAGTAGCAAGTTCACAAAACCCAAATTTAAAAGAAAATTGTGTCTTAAAATTATCCTTTCTTGTATTCTCCGCTTCTTTGGCTCGGAATCAATACCAAATTTGTTAAAGTCAAGACCAAATCTTTGGAACCGGGCATGCTTTTTTTCAGTGTATATATATTTTGGGTCGCGGTAAAATTCTGAGTCGATCTAAGCATGCCCGTCTGTTAACATCACGCTAACTTACGAACGAAACAAGCTATCGACTTGAAACTTGGCACGAGTAGTTGTTATTGATGTAGGTCGGATGGTATTCACTTTTACGTATACCCCCCCATACATGAGAGAAGCAAACTTCATCCTATCCCGTTGAAATTTTGTACGTGGTGTTAGTATAGGGTCTCTAACAACCACGTCAGAAGTGGTCCATATCGGTCCATAATTATATATAGCCCTTATATAAACCGATCCCCAGATTTGACCTTCGGAGCCTCTAAGAGAAGTAAATTTCATCCGATCCGGTTGAAATTTGTTGCCTGGTGTTATTATAGGGTCTCTAAATCCCCAGATTTGGCTTGCGGAGCGTCAAAGAGAAGCATATTTCATCCGATCCGGCTGAAATTTGGTACGTGGTGTTAGTATATGGTCTCTAACAACCATGCAAAAATTGGTCCATATCGGCCCACTTTTACGTATAGTCCCATTTAAACGGACCCCCAAATTTGGCTTGCGATTGCTCTAAGAGAAGCAAATTTCATCCGATCCGGCTGAAATTCGGTACATGGTGTTAGTATATTGTCTCTAACAACCATGCAAAAAGCGGTCCATATCGGTCCATTTTTACGTATAGCCCCCATATAAACGGACCCCCAAATTTGGCTTGCGATTGCTCTAAGAGAAGCAAATTTCATCCGATCCGGCTGAAATTTGGTACATGGTGTTAGTATATTGTCTCTAACAACCATGCAAAAATTGGTCTACATCGGTCCATAATTATATATAGCCCCCATATAAACCGATCCCCAGATTTGGCTTGCGGAGCCTCAAAGAGAAGCAAATTTCATCCGATACGGCTGAAATTTGGTACATGGTATTAGTATATGGTCTCTAACAACCATGCAAAAATTGGTCCATATCGGTCTATAATTATATATAGCCCCTATATAAACCGATTCCCAGATTTGAACTCCGGAGCCTCTCAGAGAGGCAAAATTCATCCGATCCGGTTGAAATTTGGTACGTGGTGTTAGTATATGGTCTCTAACAACCATGCAAAAATTGTTCCATATCGGCCCATAATTATATATAGCCCCTATATAAACTGATCCCCAGATTTAAACTCCGGAGCCACTTGGACGAGCAAAATTCATCCGATCCGGTTGAAATTTGCAACGTGGTGTTAATATATGGCCGCTAATAACCATGCCAAAATTGGTCCATATCGGTCTATAGATATATTTAGCCGATCCCCAATCACACAAAAATTGGTCCATATCGGTTCATAATCATGCTTGCCACTCGAGCAAAAATAATCTTGCAAATTTTTATTTCTATAGAACATTTTGTCAAAATTTAATTTCTATAGAAAATTTTGTCAAAATTTTATTTCTATAGAAAATTTTGTCAAAATTTTATTTCTATAGAAAATTTTGGCAAAATTTTATTTCTATAGAAAATGTTGTCAAAATGTTAAATCTTTTCAAAAATTTTTAAAAATTTTATTTCTATAGAAAATTTTGTCAAAATGTTACTTCTATAGAAAATGTTGTCAAAATTTTATTTTGTTAAAATTTTATTACTATAGAAAATTTTGTCAAACTTAATTATAGACGTATTTAATGGGCCAGTTTATGTTTAATATATACCACGTATGGACTACGTGGTATATATTACGGTATTAGGAAGTTTTAAGATACCTTGTCATCGGCAAAAGTTACCGCAACCCAAGTAATTCGATTGTGGATGACAGTCTTCAGTAGAAATTTCTATGCAATCCATGGTGGAGGCTACATAAGCTTCGGCCTGACCGAACTTACGGCGGTATATACTTGTTTTTTTTTTTTTTGGAAAGCTGTAAGCAACTGTCCTAAAATAAAAATAATTTAGTCAACAAAATATATATGAAAAATAATTATAAACGTGTCAATCTTAACGAGATGATACACCGCCATATGGAATGAGCGTAGTTTAATCATGTACTAAGTTTCCCAAATGCTTGTCTCAAAATATGCAGTAAATGCATTCACTAGAATTTTACACAAAATTTTGTTTGTTTTACTTTTATTCCCTACACCACATATAGAGTGGACCGATAATATAATCATTATATTTACAATACAATACATGTTAGATTCCATAAAGTACATGGAGAGAAACGTTTGTTAGTTTCGGTTTATATAGAGGAGTCAAAAAAAATTTATGAATTAATTTTCGCACGAAAATTAGAGAGCAAAATTTCAACCGGATCGGATGAAATTTGTTCCTCATAAGTTTTCGGAAGTCAGTTTATATGGTTGCTATATAATTATGAACCGATATCGTCCATTTTGTGCATGATTAGTAGAAAGCAGACGGATCGGATTGCATTTGCATCTCCAAATTTATATGGTGTCTAGATAGTCACGTTTTTATACTCTAAAGAACTTGATTTTGTTTTGATCATTTTAAACCAGTTTTTTATATGCGTAATTATTTTTTTCTGGTCCGTAATTATTTTATAAATATAAAATTATTGTATTCATGAATTTACCTTCGAAGTCGCTTACCATAGCTGAATATATAACTAAATACATATAATTATGTACCGATATAGACCAATTTGCGTATTGTTGTTTCAACCGGTTCGTACGAAATTTGATCCTACAAGAGGTTTCGCAAGTCAAATCTAGAGGTCGGTTTATACCTATTTGCAATCATATGCAACTTACTAGTCGATAGCTTTTTTCGTTTCGATGTTGGCGAGATTTCAACCTGACCCTGAATATAAATACTTTATATAATCTGAAACCAATATTTCGATGTGATCCTATGGTGGAGGGTATAAAAAACACTTTAAATCAAAAATGCAACATTATCTTTTATCGTTTATCCCAAGATTCAATATCTCTGTTATTTTAAAGATTTTGTCTTTAAATCTACACAGAAATAAATATCACCAAAATATTTCCAATTAAAAAGTTAATTGTGGTTGAAAATTTATCCAAATTAATAAATTAATTGATACAAGTAACTTTTTAATCAAGATAGAAACATTAAGCTAATTAAGTCAATGATCGAAAATTTTTAATTTTTTTAATTAAAAAATTAATCGATACAATTAACTTTTTAATCAAATTCGGAAGACTAAGTCAGTAAAAAAAGTGATGAACATTTTTTAAATTTTTATTTAAAAATGTATTTCAAACAATCAATTGTTAATCGAAAGAAAAACTCTAAGCCAATTCAGAAAGTAATTGAAAATAGTTACTTTTTTAATAAAAAAATTAATTGAGGTTTGCAATCAACATCAATTAAATTTTTAATTGTATCAATTAAAAAAGTAATTGAAACTTGCTAACGAAATCAATTAATTTGTTGATCAAGAATTGTTTCTATGCCAAATTAAAACTGTGGTTGATACAATCATTTTTGTGATTGAAGACATTTCAATTAAAAAATTAATTGGATCAATTAATTTCGTGATTGAATCAAAAACAAAAAAAATTGTGTGTATAGAAATAACATTTTTACAAAGTTTTCTATAGAAACAAAAATTTCTATAAAAATAAAATGTTGACAAAATTTTCTATAGAAAAAAAATTTGACAAAATTTTCTATTGAAATGCAATCTTGACAAAATTTTCTATAGAAATAAAATTTTGACAAAAATTTCTATAAAAATAAAATTTTGACAAAAATTTGTATAGCAATAAAATTTTGACAAAATTTTCAATAGAAATAAAATTTTGACAAAATTTTCCATAGAAATAAAATTTTGACAAAAATTTCTATAGAAATAAAATTTTGACAAAAATTTGTATAGGAATAACATTTTGACAAAATTTTCTATTGAAATACAATCTTGACAAAATTTCCTATAGAAATAAAATTTTGACAAAATTTTCAATAGCATATTCTATAAGATAAAAACCTTTTTCTAAAAAATTAAAATTAGGATACAGATCGCATCGAAATTGCATTCTCTCTTTGCGATATAGTAATACCTTATTAACGTATAACAATATTTTTTTAATTTCAAAAAAAAAAACTTTAATTTGAATATATTTACATGGTTTTGGCATGGTTTTTTATCTCTAATACCAAGGTTCAGTTGTGGAAATATTGTGTCCTAAATTTACGATGCATAATCTTTCATATTAGAGCAAGATTTTTTTCAGTATAGGGCATTTGTTATACCCTGCGCCACACTGTGGAACATGTGAATATGTTTGCAACACCCAGAAGGCTCCCATATATATGTTTTTCTGATTTCGACAAAAATGGTCAATGTTGGTAAAATTTTCCTTGTAAAGTCGCCACTGTTTAGTCGAAAAGTTGTAAAAATGACTCTTATTTTCCTAAACTTCTAATACATATATATCGAGCGATAAATCATAAATAAACTTTTGCGAAGTTTCCTTAAAATTGCTTCAGATTTAAATGTTTCCCATAGTTTTTTACTAACATTATGTTCCATCCTAGTGCATTAGCCGACTTAAATTCTGACTCTATAGATTTTGTAGAAGTCTATCAAATTCTGTCCAGATCGAGTGATATTTAAATGTATGTATTTGGGACAAACCTTTATATATAGCACCCAACACATTTGACGGATGTGATATGGTATCGAAAATTTAGATCTACAAAGTGGTGCAGGGTATAATATAGTCGGACCCGCCCGACTTTAGACTTTCCCTACTTGTTTTAAATGGATCCTAATTGTCTATGCTTGTTTTTGTCTACTTTGTCGCGAAATTAACCAATTATTGAAGCAATTACAATTGATTCCATTTATTTCAGAATGTCCCACCCCATCGAAAATCTACACATGTTCACCACGTTGCTATAAGGACAGTGATTGTGCTCAATTTGGTGGAAAATGTTGTTCGGATAATTGCAATCAAAAATCTTGTGTTCCCCGTCATATGCTTACGAAATTTGGTGATTCAAGTAACACTCGACCCGACAAATATGGTTTGTATATAAAATAAAGAAAAAAAACACAAATAATATATTTTACTAAAATTTGTATTTTATTTTTCATAGGCCCTAATAAAGGATCAGTGTATTGTGGCAATGTAAAATGTACTGCATTTGAGAAATGTGAAGTTCACCGCATTACCAAGAAGGAGAGATGTGTAAGAGCCTGAGATCAATTTCGAATAATAATAATAGTAAATAACGGAACAAGTCGGAATGCTAAAAATTATAAAATATATAATGTTTAGAATATACATATATTTAAGGGCACATAAATACTTGGAAAAAAACCAAGCCATATTTTTATAAAGTTTTTTTTTTTATATCGTTTATTTCCCCATATTTTTAGAATCAATAAAGAAATGAAATCTGCATTAATCATTAAGCAAGCATTTTTATATATGGAAATAATATATATATTCTAAGAAAGCGACTTCTTGTCTCCTTCTTTATGCATTCGTTAACTACATTGGCCGTTAGATATTTTTAATTTTAGAAATCATTGAACTTCTTACAGCAAGAGATTCATCGTTGAACTGATGTAAAAGCTAAATTATTTTTATGGTCATAAAACAAGTACATTCACGCAAAAAATAATTATTTCCTCCCAAACGAAATTTTAGACAAACAAAGTTCGTTTCTCATTTGCTTTTCGCTGTAAGGAAGTGTATTTGGAAGAAAAGTATATACTTTTTGTGATAAACGTTTATTCTTTTCCAGGATGTAAAAACATTTTCACAAAGACAAACTAAAACAAGTAAGAAAAGTCTAAAGTCGGGCGGGGCCGACTATATTATACCCTGCACCACTTTGTAGATCTAAATTTTCGATACCATATCACATCCGTCAAATGTGTTGGGGGCTATATATAAAGGTTTGTCCCAAATACATACATTTAAATATCACTCGATCTGGACAGAATTTTATAGATTTCTACAAATTCTACAAACTCAAAATTTAAGTCGGCTAATGCACTAGGGTGAAACACAATGATAGTAAAAAATATAGGAAAGATTTAAATATGAACCAATTTTAAGGAAACTGCACAAACTTTTATTTATGATTTATCGCTCGATATATACGTATTAGAAGTAGAGGGAAATTAAAGTAATTTTTACAACTTTTCGAGTAAGAAGGGGCGATTTTAAAAGGGAAATGTTCGTATTTTGACCATTTTTGTCGAAATCAGAAAAACATATATACGGGAGCTATACCTAAATCTGAACCGATTTCACCAAATTTGGCACGCATAGCATCAATGCTATTTCTACTCCCTGTGCAAAATTTCAACTAAATCGGAGAAAAAAATTGGGCTCTGTGGTCATATGAGTGTAAATCGGGCGAAAGCTATATATGGGAGCTATATCTAAATCTGAACCGATTTCAACCAAAGTTGGCACGCATAGCAACAATGCTAATTCTACTACCTGTGCAAAATTTCAACTAAATCGGAGTTAAAAATTGGCCTCTGTGGTCATATGAGTGTAAATCGGGCGAAAGCTATATATGGGAGCTATATATAAATCTGAACCGATTTCAATCAAATTTGGCACACTTGACTACACAACTAGTTGTACTCCTAGTGCAAAATTTCAATCAAATTGGGCCAAACCTCTGGTTTCTAGGACCATATTAGTCCATATAGGGCGAAAGATATATATGGGAGCTATATCTAAATCTGAACCGATTTCAACCAAATTTGGCACACATGACTACACTACTAGTTGTACTCCAAGTGCAACATTTCAACCAAATTGGGCCAAAACTTTGGCTTCTAGGACCATATTAGTCAATATCGGGCGAAAGATATATATGGGAGCTCTATCTAAATCTGAACCGATTTCAATTAAATTTATCACACTTGACTACACTACTAATCGCACTCCATGTGCGAAATTTCAACCAAATTGGGCCTAAACTCTGGCTTCTGGGGTCATATAAGTCTATATCGGGCAAAAGATATATATGGGAGCTATATCTAAATCTGAACCGATTTCAATCAAATTTTGCACACTTGACTATACTACCAATTGTACTCCTCGTGCAAAATTTCAAGCAAATCGGGATAAAACTCTGGCTTCTGGATCCATATAAGTGCATATCGGGCGAAAGATATATATGGGAGCTATATCTAAATCTGAACCGATTTCTTCCAAAATCAATAGGGTTCTATTCTGACCCAAAACAGGAACATGTGCCAAATTTGAAGTGGATTAGACGTAAACTGCGACCTAGACTTTGATCACAAAAATGTGTTCACAGACAGACGGACGGACGGACAGACGGACAGACGGACATCGCTATATCGACTCAAGAACCCACCCTGAGCATTTTTGCCAAAGATACCATGTGTCCATCACGTCTCCTTCTGGGTGTTACAAACATATGCACTAACTTATAATACCCTGTTCCACAGTGTGGCGCAGGGTATAAAAAAACATTGTTTTCTTGCTAATTGCATTTTCCCTCACATCCAGGGTTTTTAGTTCTTAACACCTTTTCCTGTAATACCACCAATGTAGAAGAAATTATACGATTTTATAAATTTTTAAAATTTTTTACCTTTCGCCCGGAGAATCGAACCGCGGACCATGCACTTTGTAAGCCAACACACTAACCACCGAGCTATGTACCTGTTATGGTCATCAGTAGATAAATATGCATATAAGTTATATTTATATAGCATAGCTTGCGGCGCCCACGAACCGAATAAACAAAGTTTATTTAACAGAAAAAAACATTTAGTTTGGCACCGTGGAGCAGTGGTTGCTAAGTCCGATTGCAAGCCAAGGGTCGTGGGTTCGATCCCTGCTTCGACCAAAGTTTTTTTTTTGTTTTTGTTTTTTTTACATATATTTATTCCAGATATGTTCGGAAGATTCCGAAAAAATGTTCAACATTACATTGTAGTATATTAAATTTTGAACTGCAAAATGTGTATTATTAAAGACATAAAGTCAGAAAAGAACAGTGTTTGATATAAATGAAATAGACTGTGTTGTTGTTTCAAAAATAACTTTTTTTATTGAAAAAGTAAAAATTTTGTAACAAATTAATTTTTTTGGTGATAATAGTTTAAAATTTTCGAAGCAATTCAAAAAACTCTAACAAAAGAAAAACGTTTTCGGTACACGTTTTCCAAACGTTTTTTTTTCTTTGCGTGTATATACAGGCAAAAAAAAAAAACAAGTATATACGGCCGTAAGTTCGGTCAGGCCGAAGCTTATGTACCCTCCACCATAGATTGCGTAGAAACTTCTTCTAAACACTACCATCCACAATCGAATTACTTGAGTTGCGGTAACGCTTTCCGATGGCATGGATATTAGCGGTCTTATACTAACACCACGTTGCAAATTTCAACCGGAACGGATGAATTTTGCTCCTCCAAGAGGCTCCGGAGATCAAATCTGGGGAACGGTTTATATGGGGGCTATATATAATTATGGAACGACATGGACCAATTCTTGCGTGTTTGTGAGAGACCACATTCTAACACCATCATCCAAATTTCAACCGGATCGGATGAATTTTGCCCCTCCAAAAGGCTCCGGAGGACAAATCTGGGAATCGATTTATATGGGGGCTATATATAATTATGGACCGATATGGACCAATTTTTGCATGGTCATTAGAGAAAATATATCAACACCATGTACCAAATTTCAGCGGGATCGGATGAAATTTTCGTTTCTTAGGGGCTCCGCAAGCCAAATCGGGGGATCGGTTAATATGGGGGCCAGATATAATTATGGAGCGATGTGGACCAATTTTTGCATGGCCATTAGAGAACATATACCAATACCATGTACCAAATTTCAGGAGGATCGGATGAAATTTGCTTCTCTTAAAGGCTCCGCAATCCAAATCGGGGGATCGGTTTATATGGGGGCTGTATATAATTATGGACCGATGTGGACCAATTTCTGCATGGTTATTAGAGACCATATACTAACACCATGTACCAAAATTCAGCCGGATCGGATGAAATTTGGTTCTCTTAGAGGCTCCGCAAGCCAAATCTGGGGGTCGGTTTATATGGGAGCTATATGTAATTATGGACCGATATGGACCAATTTTTGCATGGTTGTTAGAGACCATATACTAACGCCATGTACCAAATTTCAGCCGATGAAATTTGCTTCTCTTAGAGCGATTGCAAGCCAAATTTGGGGGTCCGATTATATGGGGGCTATACGTAAAAGTGGACCGATATGGACAAATTTTTGCATGGTTGTTAGATACCATATACTAACACCACGTACCAAATTTCAGCCAGATCGGATGAAATTTGCTTCTCTTAGAGCAATCGCAAGCCAAATTTGGGGGTCCGTTTATATGGGGGCTATACGTAAAAGTGGACCGATATGGCCCATTTGCAATACCATCCGACCTACATCAATAACAACTACTTGTGCCAAGTTTCAAGTCGATAGCTTGTTCCGTTCGGAAGTTAGCGTGATTTCAACAGACGGACGGACGGACGGACGGACGGACGGACATGCTCAGATCGACTCAGAATTTCACCACGACCCAGAATATATATACTTTATGGGGTCTTAGAGGAATATTTCGATGTGTTACAAACGGAATGACAAAGTTAATATACCCCCATCCTGTGGTGGAGGGTATAAAAACAAAAACAAAAAACGTTTCCGTCGAAAAGTTCAACCTTTTTTATACCCTAAACGACATAGTGGTCAGGGTATAATAACTTTGAGCTGCCAAAAAAATATGCCTACCAGAAGTATTGATTTTGGACCCCATAAAATATTCACCGATCGACTCAGAATCACCTCCTGAGTCGATCTAGCGTTTGGTGTCCGTCAGTCCTTCCGTCTATCCATGTATTTGTTGTTCACAGGATTTCGGTCGTAATTATTAACCGCTTTTGATGAAATTTGGTATAGGGTGATATTGGGCTTTTTTTGGGCACAGGGACGAACGCTATTGAATTTAGAAGAAATCGGGTCAAATTTAGATATAGTTCCCATATCATATATATTGCCCGATTATCCCACATTTGGCAATAAAAACCTTATTTATTAAGCGATCTTACTCAAAGTTGGCTAGATCCAGTCCCCTATAGTACTAACTGTAAGTGCAAAACTTCATCGAAAGATATAAACAGATTTAGATAAAGCTCCCATATATATGTATTGCCCGATTTTGAAAAATTTGCCCCTAATAACCTTATTTTTGATATGCCAAAATATGTGCCTATCAGAAATATTGATTTTAGACACCATAAAATATATACCGATCGACTCAGAATCACCTCCTGAGTCGGTCTAGCGCTTGGTGTCCGTCCGTCCGTCCATCTATCCATGTATTTGTTGTTCACAGGATTTCGGGTGTTTTTGGGCACAACGACGAACGCTATTGAATTTGGAAGAAATCGGGCCAAATTTAGGTATAGTTCGCATATACACATGTGGACAGAAAAATAGCTGTAAGTTGTTGTAACAGTTTTTAATGTAGTTTCATCCATTTTGTTCTATGCTTGTGTAGTTCAACTAGTAGCCAGATCAAGGAACTCTGCGACAAGGATGGGGTGTGTCCAGAGTGATCTGGTGGTGAGACGGTTAGGCTTAGCTGGGCAAGCGAAAAGGTGACGAGTGTCATGTGGCCCTTGATTACAGATGGGACACAAGTCAGCTACGCTGCTATTAATCACTGATAAGTAGGAATTGAGTCCTGTTCAGACCTGTCTGGTATGCTGCCTGTTCTAGAGGCTTTCTTTTATAACGCTGGATCTCGGGCTCTAGAAGGTGAAGATCAACTCTTACATTCCTGGATGGAGGTTGTCTATCCACAAGATGGTGATTTGGATGAAAACCCAAGAGGTACTGCTTTGACAACATGTAATTGTGTCGACGCACTGGGATAATCTTGGTCTCCGCATAAAGGTGATCCAGGGGTGTACTGCGGAGACATCCTGTTCAGCGTTGCCAGAATTGTTTCACCAAAAACCGCTAGATTTGCCCAAAAAAATAGTTCTTCTAAAAAAAGCTAAAAAATGTTAAAAAATAGCTAGAAAAAAAGCTAAATTTTTTTATATCAAAAGTCACATTTTTGATTGAAATTTAACAAACTTAAATGCTTTATTTCACTTACAATGCATATTATTTTCATTTTAATTCCACTTCTGTGAGACTGTAACAATATCTAAGGCATATTAGCTCTGTTTGAGTATTCGATACATTTTGATTACTATCACAAATTTTTTACTGGAAGTCCTTCGTTTTGTGGGAGCTACCTTCCCAACACCTCTATTTTATTTACTTGTTATTTTAAAATATTAAATGATCTAAGCATGCTTTGGATTTGGTAAAAAAATGATTTGTCATTTTTTTAAATAAAATTTTAGTTTGGATTTGAAATTGTGAAAAATTCGAAATACACTACTTTTATTTAAATTGTAGAAAATACCTATAGTTTACATATCCCAGTAAAAATATTTTCCTTTTCTTCATGAGCTATCAAAGTGCTTTAAAAACGTTCTAACGCCAACTTAAATTTCCAAATTCAGACTCGACTTCAAGTAGAAATTATTGTATATATACGTTTTTAAAATAAAGTGTTGAAAAACATCTTCTATTTTTGAACGCTATTTTGGTTTGTGGTTAAGATGCAAAAACTCCTCACATTTAAAGACTATTTCATTAATTCTTCCTTCTTTCATGAAAACATACCAATTTTTAAGTTGAATCACTTAATTATAAGGACAAAACGACTTTATCGTCTTTTGGACAAGGAAAACAGTTTATATAAAAAAAATCACAAATGCTATTATAACCAAAATTCGCGTTCGTATTTTACAAAGCTATTCACATCTACTATTTTCATTTAGTAATATCGTAATAACTTTAGAATATTATAATAACATAAAAAGGATAAACGACTCAAATGATAATATTCCCAATAATTTACTGACAGAGTATCTAACAAATTTGTATGGTAATAGTAGATTTAAAGTTTACGATAACTTTTATGTATATAATGAAAAAACTTTACAACAAGGTGTATTTGCTACAAAAATGCCCGCATAATGGCTGGACTCATTATTAATGTTTCAACTGAGCTTTGAAATATGTGGAAACTCTTATACTTGCAGCAAGGCTTAGATAAAAACGCCGATTTATCCATATTTCAATAGAAACATGTCGAAAATAAAAAAAGCCAAAAATAGCTAAAAGGGTCATGAAAAAAAGCCAGAAAAAAAGCTAAAAGCTAAATGCATTTTTTTTCCCGCTAAACGTCTTCAAAAAAAGCCAAATCTAGCGGGAAAAAAGCTAAATTGGCAACGCTGATCCTGTTGCAGTTCTAAGAGCAGCGTTCTGACAGGTCTGTATGTTATTCAACTGCGTGTCGCTCGTTTGAGGTGTCCACACTGGCGCTGCATAGTTTACCACTGACCGGCCAATTGCCTTATATATAGTCTACAAGGTTACTTTGTCCGCACCCCAAGTGCTGCCGGCAAGCGACTTGAGGACCTTGTTTCTACCGCGGAGCTTATCACATCTTCAAGACATCGGGTATAATGAGTGATTCTAAGTACAAAGTGAGGAGTCTGGTCAGGTACTCAACTACCAGTATTCCCAGATGCTTCAGCATTAGCATTGAAATTACGTCGGGGCCCAGCGCCTTGGGTGGTTTCGCGCTTTTGTAAGTATTTTTTTTAACGAGGCTAAGGTTTTTATACCACCATGGATTGGTGAGGGGGTATAATCAGTTTGTCATTCCGTTTGTAACACATCGAAATATCGATTTCCTACTATATAAAGTATAAATATTCTTGATCAAGGAGAAATTCTAGGACGATATAACCATATCTGTGGGAGCCAGATATGGTTATGTAGTGGGTTCGATTCCTGCTTCGACCGAACACCAAAAAGTTTCTCAGCGGTGGATTATCCCACCTCAGTAATGCTGGTGACATTTCTGAGGCTTTCAGAGCTTCTCTAAGTGGTTTCACTGCAATGTGAAACGCCGTTCGGACTCGGCTATAAAAAGGAGGTCCCTTGTCATTGAGCTTAACATGGAATCGGGCAGCACTCAGTGATAAGAGAGAAGTTCACCAATGTGGTATCACAATGGACTGAATAGTCTAAGTGAGCCTGATACATCGGGCTGCCACCTAACCCCCCATATCTGTCTGTCTGTTGTAATCACGCTACAGTCTTCAATAATGAATAAATCGTGCTGAAATTTTGCACAAACTTTCTTTTGTCTGCAGGCAGGTCAAGTTCCATCTTCGAACTATATCGGTACAGGTTTTGATATAGTCCCCATATAAACCGAGCTCCCGATTTGAAGTCTACACACAAAAAAAATTTTTTCTGGTTCAATCACGAAATTAATTGATCCAATTAATTTTTTAATTGAAATGTCTTCAATCACAGAAATGATAGTATCAATTAAAAAAATAATTGAAGGTCAATTAAAAAATTAATTGATCCAATTAAAAAATTAATTGATACTATTAATTTTTATGATTGATTTTTGTTTCAATTAAAAAATTTGTTGAATCAATTAAATTTTTAATTGAATATTGTTTAAAACTCAATTAAAATTTTAATTGGAAAAATTTTCGTGAAATTTTTTTCTGTGTAGGACTTATAGAAACCGTAGTTTTTAACCAATATGCCTGAACTTGGAAATATATATGTATTTTAGGACCACAAAGAGGTGTGCTCAAAATTGTGAGTATCGGTCCATGTTTTGGTATAGTACCTATATAAACCGATCTCCCGATTTTACTTCTTGGGCTTATAGAATCCGTAGTTATTATCGAAATTGCCTGAAATTGGAAATCTAAAGGTATTTTAGAACCACAAAGAGGTGTGTCAAAAATGGTGAGTATCGGTCCATGGTTTGGTATAGCCCCTATATAGACCGATCTCCCGATTTTACTTCTTGGGCTTATAGAAAAATTAGTTTTTATCCAATTTGCCTGAAATTTGAGTATAGCTGCCATAAGACCGATCTTCCCATTTAACTCCTTGGGTTTCTAGAAACCGTAGTTTTTATTCGATTTGCCTGAAATTATAAATATACTAGTATTTTAGACTCAAAAAATCGTGTATCGGATTTAGTTCTTTTCGGTCCAGTTGGTAAGGCCGATTTCACTTCACTGATCATGAAAATTTTTACTACTCGTAATAATTTAAATAGTGGGAGTGGAAATCTACAGATTTTAGATTTCAAATCAAGGCGTTATTTCATCATTTTCTTGCATACTTACAAGAGAAGTTAATAATTCCTCTAAAACTCAAACAAAAATGGTCTTTATAAATCCAGAATCTGATATAGTCTTTATAAATAGGTAAAATCTTTACATTTATCTTCGGGATGTGTACTGATTGAACTGCTTTGCTTGGGAGAATATATGTCATCCTGATATATATGTCGCTGAAATACAATCGAAATCGATTATATTTCTTAATTAAATTGTTAATTGGAACAATTAATTGTTCACTCATTAACTAACTTTAAGTTCTTAGTTTGATTTAAAAAATGGTTTTATCAATTCATTAAATACATTTTTATACCCAACATATAATAAGTCTGTCATTCCGTTTATAACACATCGAAATATCGAATTCCGACCAGGGCTGTGGAGCTGGAGTCGGAGTCTGAAGATTTTGCTGGAGTCGGAGTCGTAAAAATATTGCTCGACTCCGACAAACCAAATTTTTTAAAACACTTCACATTTTTGTAACTAAGCAAGTTTTTACGCAAATTAGTTTCCATTGCGTTATTCATTCGATCAATGTACAGCATGATTGTAATGAAAATCAACTTCCAATTACGGCTATCTTTTTATGTTTCCTAGAATGTTCGACTAGCAGATGGGCTGGATCGATCCATTTTAATGGCCATATCAATTTAAAGGGTGATACGGTCAAAATTTGGTCAATATAAACTTGACGTATTTCTTTCAATTTTGCATTTAAAAAACCTGAACACACCTCATTTTGAAGATATGTGTGTAGAATGTTGCTCCTATTTTGATTTTGGAATTCACTCTTCAGTTGTCAAAATGCCGTCCAAGCAAGAAGAGCAGCGTATCAAAATTTTGCTCCGAGCTACTCGCACGCAAAGCTGGCAAAATCGCTAAAAGTTGCCAAATCAACCGTTACAAATGTAATTAAAGTGTTTGGGGAACGTTTGTCGACAGCCAGGAAGTCTGGATCGGGGGGAAATCGAAAACCGGAAGCCCCTGAGACGACAAAGAGAGTTGCCGGTAGTTTCAAGCGAAACCCTAATCTCTCTCTCCGAGATGCCGCAAATAAGGTGGGTGTATCGTCTACAACCGTGCATCGAGCCAAAAAACGAGCCGGACTATCGACTTACAAGAAGGTAGTGACTCCAAATTGCGATGATAAACAAAATACGACGGCCGAAGTGCGATCCCGGAGGCTGTACACGACGATGTTGACGAAGTTTGACTGCGTGGTAATGGACGACGAAACCTACGTCAAAGCCGACTACAAGCAGCTTCCGGGACAGGAGTTTTATACGGCAAAAGGAAGGGGAAAGGTAGCAGATATTTTCAAGCACATAAAACTGTCAAAGTTCGCAAAGAAATATCTGGTTTGGCAAGCCATCTGTACCTGTGGCTTGAAAAGCAGCATTTTCATAGCTTCCGGGACTGTCAACCAAGAAATTTACGTGAAAGAGTGTTTGAATAAACGTCTGCTGCCTTTCCAGAAGAAACACGGTTGTTCCGTAAAGTTTTGGCCGGATTTGACATCTTGCCATTACGGTAAAAAGGCCATGGAGTGGTACGCCGCCAACAACGTGCAGGTGGTTCCCAAGGACAAGAACCCTCCCAACACGCCAGAGCTCCGTCCAATTGAGAAATACTGGGCTATTGTCAAGCGGAACCTAAAGAAGACCAAAAAAACTGCTAAGGACGAGCAGCAGTTCAAGGCAAACTGGCTTTCTGCGGCGAAGAAGGTGGACAAGGTGGCTGTACAAAATCTGATGGCAGGTGTCAAGCGTGAGGCCCGGCAATTCGGATTTGGAAAAGCGAAAGCCTAACTGAATATTTTTCCTGAATTTTATACTAATTGAACTTGAAAAAGAAATTTAATTTGATTTTTTAAATAAACGATTTTACCGATTTACACGCGTTTTCCCTTAACCAAATTTTGACCGTATCACCCTTTATTTGAAATATTTCGAACAATCGAAATTATTTTTTATATCCTCCATCATAGGATGGGGGTATATTAACTTTGTCATTCCGTTTGTAACACATCGAAATATTGCTCTAAGACCCCATAAAGTATATATATTCTGGGTCGTGGTGAAATTCTGAGTCGATCTAAGCATGTCCGTCCGTCCGTCCGTCCGTCCGTCTGTTGAAATCACGCTAACTTCCGAACGAAACAAGCTATCGACTTGAAACTTGGCACAAGTAGTTGATATCGATGTAGGTCGGATGGTATTGAAAATGGGCCATATCGGTCCACTTTTACGTATAGCCCCCATATAAAGGGACCCTCATATTTGGCTTTTGGAGCCTCTAACAGAAGCATATTTCATCCGATCCGGCTGAAATTTGGTACATGATGTTGGTATATGGTCTCTAACAACCATGCAAAAATTGGTCCATATCGGTCCATAATTATATATAGCCCCCATATAAACCGATCCCCAGATTTGGCTTGCGGAGCCTAAAAGAGAAGCCAATTTCATCCGATTCGGTTGAAATTCGGTACATGGTGTTGGTATATGGTCTCTAACAACCATGCAAAAATTGGTCCACATCGGTTTATAATTATATATAGCCCCCATATAAACCGATCCCCAGATTTGGCTTGCGGAGCCTCAAAGAGAAGAAAATTTCATCCGATCCGGCTGAAATGTGGTACACGATGTTGGTATATGGTCTCTAACAACCATGCAAAAATTGGTACATATCGGTTTTTAATTATATATAGCCCCCATATAAACCGATCCCCAGATTTGGCTTGTGGAGCCTCTAAGAGAAGCATATTTCATCCGATCCGGCTGAAATTTGGTACATGGTGTTGGTATATGGTCTCTAACAATCATGCAAAAATTGGTCCACATCGGTCCTTAATTATATATAACCCCCATATAAACCGATCCCCAGATTTGGCTTGCGGAGCCTCAAAGAGAAGCAAATTTCATCCGATCCGGCTGAAATTTGGTACATGATGTTGGTATATGGTCTCTAACAACCATGCAAAAAGTGGTCCACATCGCTTCATAATTATATATAGCCCCCATATAAACCGATCCCCAGATTTGGCTTGCGAAGTCTCCAAGAGAAGCAAATTTCATCCAAGCCGGTTGTAATTTGGAACATGGTGTTAGTATATGATCTTTAACAACCGTGCCAGAATTGGTCCATATCGGTCCATAATTATATATAGCCCCCATATAAAACGTTCTCCAGATTTGACCTCCGGAGCCTCTTGGAGGAGCAAACTTCATCCGATCCGGTTCAAATTAGGCACGTGGTGTTAGTATATGGTCGCCAACAACCATACCAAAATTGGTCCAATCACACAAAAATTGGTCCATATCGGTTCATAATCATGGTTGCCACTAGAGCCAAAAATAATCTACCAAAATTTTATTTCTATAGACAATTTTGTCAAAATGTTATTTCTATAGAAAATTTTGTCAAAATTTTATTTCTAGAGAAAATTTTGTTAAAATTTTATTCGGTTCATAATAAAATTTTCATCATTTTCAAAATTTTATTTCTATAGAAAATTTTGTCAAAATTTTATTTCTATAGAAAATTTTGTTCAAATTTTATTCGGTTCATAATCATGGTTGCCACTCGAGTCACAAATAATCTACCAAGATTTTATTTCTATAGAAAATTTTGTCAAAAGTTTATTTCTATAGAAAATTTTGTTAAAATTTTATTTCTGCAGAAATTTTTGTCAAAATTTTCTTTCTATAGAATATTTTGTCAAAATTTTTATTTCTATAGAAAATTTTGTGAAAATTTTATTTCTATAGAAAATGTTGTTAAAATTTTATTTCTGTAGAAAATTTTGTCAAAATTTTATGTCTACTTTGTCAAACTGAATTCTATACGTATTGGATCGATCTTTTTTGATTTAATTTATACCACGTATGGACTTCCATACAATTTAGAAGATGGTGTTAGGAGGTTTTAAGATACCTTGCCATCGGCAAGCGTTACCGCAACTTAAGTAATTCGATTGTGGATGGCAGTGTTTAGAAGAAGTTTCTACGCAATCCATGATGGAGGGTACATAAGCTTCGGCCTGGCCGAACTTGTTTTTTTTTTTAATTTTATTTAAAGGCCATATACATATGTGGAATATTGACAGAAAATTTTTTCAAAGTTGTTTTTTATAGAAAACTTTGTCACAATGTTATTTCTATAAAAAGTTTTGTCAAAATTTTATTTCTATAGCAAATTTTGTCAAAATTGTATTTCTATAAAAAATTTATTCAAAATTTTATTACTATTTTATTGATATAGAAATAATATTTTGCAAAATTTTGTTTGTTACACAAAATTTTTTTCAAAATTTTATTTCTATTGATAATTTTATTTCTATAAAAATTTATGTCAAAATTTTATTTCTATAGAAAATTTTGCCAAAATTTTATAGTAATAGATTTTTTTATTAGAAAAGTTTGGCAAAATTTTATAGTAAAGATTTTTTTATTAGAAAATTTGGTCAAAATTTTATTTCTAGAGAAAATTTTGTCAAAATTTTATTTCTATAGAAAATTTAGTCAGAATTTTGTTTCTGTAGAATATTTTTCAGAATTTTATTAACTACACAAAAGTTCTTCTAAAATTGTATTTTTATTGATAATTTTTTAAAAATTTTATTTCTATGAGAAAAAATTGTCAAATTTTATTTCTATAACAAGTTTTCTCAAAATTTTTTTCTTACTGATGCTCACGAATACCCACTGCTATAAAAAATGTATTCAAAATTTTATTACTATAGAAATATTTTTTTCTATAGAAAATTTAGTCAAAAATTTGTTTCTATATGTTATAATATTTTGCAAAATTTTGTTTGCTACACAATTTTTTTTAATTGTATTTCTATTGATAATTTTTTCAAACTTTTATTTCTATAAAAAATTTTGCCAAATTTTATTTCTATAAAAATTTTATTCAAAATTTTATTTCTATATATTTGGTCAAAATTTGATTTCTATAGAAAATTTTGCCAACATTTTATTTCTATAGAAAATTTAGTCAAAATTTTGTTTCTGTAGAAACTACTTGATGTATTTACTAGACAAAATTTTTCCAAAATTGTATGCTCACTGATACTCACTGCTAAGTCGAAAACTTGTAGAAATGACTCAAATTTTCAATTTTTTTAATGAATGAATCATAAATGCATTTTTGCGAAATTGTCTAAATAAAAATATTGCCCGAGATTTTGTAGAAGTCTGATTTGAGATTTTAACAAAATGTAGATCTAAATACAAAGTTGTGCAGAGTATATTATATTCGGCCCGCCCGACTTTAGACTTTCCTTGCATTTTTATTTTTTGTTAAAATTGTGTTACGTCCCATAACGTTAGATTCAAATTTTAAGTACATAAATTTTGTAGAAGTATATACAATTTTGTCTAAATCGATTCAGATTCAAATTCATGCATATGGGAATATAAACCTTTATATAGCTCGCAACAAATTTAAATTTGGTCCACAAATGCATACTGTTGTTATCTTCTCATATTATGATGGGTATTTATGTCATTATTTTATTTATTAAACATTGCCCTAAATTTGAAATATAGAGTTTAATTGGCATCTAATGTGAAATTAAGACCTTTTTTTTTGCACACATAAATGAATACGATACTTTATATCGATCCACTTACGGTACAATAGAATTACAAATTAGTGGTATGAGATTTAGTTATATTACCCGGAGTCGGAGTCGAGCTGATGAAAAATGCTGGAGTCGGAGTCGAGCAAAATTGGCTCGACTCCACGGCCCTGATTCCGACTATATAAAGTATATCTTTTCTGGATCAGGGAGACATTTTAAGACAATCAATAATGGTGCTATCGTCCTGAAATTTGGCACAGATTCGTCTTTTGTCTGCACGCAGGCCAAGTTCGAGGAAGGGCTATATCGGTCCAGGTTTTGATATAGCTCCCATATAAACCGATCCCCCGATTTGGGGTCTTGGGCTTCTAGAAACCGTATTTTTTCGATTTGCTTAAAATTGGCAATCTAGAAGTATTTGAAGACCACAAATAGATGTGCCGAAAATGGACTGAATCGGTCCATTTTTTGGAATAGCCTCCTTATAGACCGATCTCCCGATTCTACTTCTTGGACTTCTAGAAACAGTAGTTTTTATCCGATTTGTCTGAAATAAGAAATTTAGAGGTGTTTTAGGACCACAACTAAGTGTGTCGAAAATGGTGAGTATCGGTCCATGTTTTGGTATAGCCCCCATATAGACCGTCTCCCGATTTCATTTCTTTGGCATCTAGAAACCGTAATTTTTATCCGATTTGTCTGAAATTTAGAAATCTAGAGGTATTTTAGGACCACAAATAGGTGTGTCGAAAATGGGGTATATCGGTCCATGTTATGGTATAGCCCCCATATAGACTGATCTCCCGATTTTATTTCTTGGGCTTCTAGAAACCGTATTTTCAATCCGATTTGCCTGATATTTGAAATCCAAAACTATTTCAGGACTACAAATAGGTGTGCCGAAAATGGAGCCTATCGGTCCATGTTTTGGTATAACCCCATATATACCGATCTCCTAATTTTACTTCTTGGGCGTCTAGAAACTGAATTTTCTATCCAAGTTGCTTGAAATTTGTAATCTACAATATGGTGTGTATCGATCTATGGTTTGCTATAGCCCCCATATAGACCCATCTCACGATTTTACTTCTTGAGCTTTTTTATCCAATTTGCCTGAAATTTAAAATCTAGTGGTTTTTTAGCACCATAAGTAGGTGTACCGAATATATATTGTATCGGTACAGATTTTGATATATCCCCTTTAAAAACACGCCCTCCTATTTGTGGTCTGGATTCTGTAGGGGTTTCAGAACCACAATTAGGTGTGTTCAATTTTGTGTGTATCGGTGCGTGTTTTTGGCGCAGCACCCATATAGACTGATCTTCCAATTAAGTCTTTGGTCGTATATAAACCGTGGTTGTTGGTAAGGCCGATTTCACTTTTTGATGGTATTGAATCACACTAATCAAGAAAATTGCTTGAAACTGAATGTAAAATTTCCAGATTTTACTTCTAGTAATCATTTGAATAATAGGGGTAAAAATCTACAGATTTTAGATTTCATATCAAGGCGTTATTTAATCTTTTTCTTGTACACTTACACGAGATGTTTATGACTCCTCTAAAACTCAAATAAAAATGGTTCTTTTTTTTTATAATTCAGAATTGCATCTAGTCTTCATAGATAGAATCTTTAAATGTATCTTCGGGAAGTGTACTGGTTGAATTGATCTGCTTGGGATAATATCTGTCATCAAACCCCCTGGAATCCTATAATATTATCAAGTAACCCGCAGCGACGAAGGGTTTTCAAAGGAAACTATTATATTTGATTCATGGTGGTGATTCATTATATTTGATTCGGCCCGGCCGAACTTGCTGCTTTATATACTTGTTATATTTTATGCTTTTTATACCCGCCACCATTTTGATGTATGTACTTGCCGATCGTATTTAGACTTACATGTAGCTCTTACACGCAAAGAAAAAAAACGTTTGGAAAACGTGTACCGAAAACGTTTTTCTTTTGTTAGAGTTTTTTGAATTGCTTCGAAAAGTATACACTTTTATCACCAAAAAAATTCATTTGGTACAAAATTTTTATTTTTTCAATAAAAAAAGTTATTTTTGAACCAAAAACACAGTCCATTTCGTTTATCTCAAACACTGTTCTTTTCTGACTTTAGGTCTTTAATAAGACACATTTTAAAGTTCATAGTAAAATTTAATATAGTAGTATGTAATGTTGAACATTTTTTCGGAATCTTTCGACCATCTCTGGAATATATGTAAAAAAACAACAAAAAAAAAACTTTGGTCGAAGCAGGGATCGAACCCACGACCCTTGGCATGCAAGTCGGACGTAGCAACCACTGCACCACGGTGCCCAACTAAATGTATTTTTCTGTTAAATAATCTTTGTTTAATCGGCTCGTGGGCGCCGCAAGCTATGCTATATAAATATAACTTATATGGGTAATTGTCTATTGATGACTATAACGGCTACATAGCTCAGTGGATAGTGTGTTGGCTTACAAATTGCATGGTACGCGGTTCGATTATCCGTCCTGGCGAAAGGTAAAAAAAATTTAAAATTTATAAAATCGTATAATTTCTTCTACATTGCTTGTATTACAGAAAAAGGTGCTAAGAAATAAAAAACTTCGTGGAAGTGAGAAAGATGTGAGGGAAAATGCAATTAGCCAGAAAAATTTTTTTTGAGTTAGTCTTTATGAAATTGTTATTACATCCTGGAAAAGAATAAACGTTTATCACAAAAAGAATATACTTTTCTTCCAAATACACTTCGTTTCAACGAAAAGCAAATGAGAAACGAACCTTGTTTGTCTAAAATTTCGTTTGGGAGGAAAGAATTATTTTTTTGCGTGTACATAATAATCGATTGTGGATGACAGTCTTTTGTCGAACTTTATACTCAATTCTTGGTAGAGGGTATATAAAATTCAGCGTCAAACTTTCGATCGTATATACTTGTTATACCCTGCGCCACACTGTGGAACAGGGTATTATAAGTTAGTGCATACACCCAGAAGGAGACCAGATAGACACATAGTGTCTTTGGCAATAATGCTCAGGGTGGATTCCTGAGTCGATATAACCATGTCCGTCTGTCCGTCTGTCTGTGAACACATTTTTGTGATCAAAGTCTAGGTCGCAATTTAAGTCCAATCGCCTTCAAATTTGGCACATATTCCTAATTTGGGTCAGAATAGAACCCTATTGATTTTAGAAGAAATCGGTTCAGATTTAGATATAGCTCCAATATATATCTTTCGGCCGATATGCACTAATATGGACCCAGCAGCCAGAGTTTTATACCGATTTGCTTGAAATTTTGTACAAACATAACACTTATGGCGTTTTCTTTTCTTGTAAAAAATGCGCACTTTTTTTGCATTTTGCCCGGAAAATGTACTTTTTAGGTTCTTTTCTAAAAAAAACAGGCAAAAGTGCGAAAAGGCTTCGAATTCTGTTGTGAAAATATCGCCACGCATAGGGGCAAATTACGGGCATTTTCAGCACTGCCAACAAACGAGAGTGCTGCGATTGCCCTGTTTCCTTCCTTGAATTCTTTTCTGCCCGCTGAAATGAGAGCATTTTTTTAGGTTGCTGGTAACATTTTAAAAATGCGCATTCTGTACAGACAAAATGAAGGCAAAGCACTTTTTTCAGAAAAGAAAACACCATTAGTCGTATAGTCAAGTGTGCAAAATTTGATTGAAATCGGTTCAGATTTAGATATAGCTCCCATATATATCTTTCGCCCGATATGAACTTATATGGCCCCAGAAGCCAGGCTTTTCACCGAATTTGGATGAAATTTTGCACTAGGAGTACAATTAGTAGTATAGTCAAGTGTGCAAAATTTGATTGAAATCGGTTCAGATTTAGATATAGCTCCCATATATATCTTTCGCCCGATATGGACTAATATGGTCCTAAAAGCCAGAGTTTTGGTCCAATTTCGTTGAAATTTTTCACAGGGAGTAGATTTAGCATTGTAGCTATGCGTGCTAAATTTGGTTGAAATCGGTTCAGATTTAGATATAGCTCCCATATATAGCTTGTGCCCGATTTACACTCGTATGACCACAGAGGCCAATTTTTAACTCCGATTTAGTTAAAATTTTGCACAGGGAGTAGAATTAGCATTGTTGCTATGTGTGCCAAATTTGGTTGGACTTGGTTCAGATTTAGATATAGCTCCCATATATATGTTTTTCTGATTTCGACAAAAATGGCCAAAATACCAACATTTTCCTTGTAAAATCGCCACTGCTTAGTCGAAAAGTTGTAAAAATTACTCTAATTTTCCTAAACTTCTAATACATATATATCGAGCGATAAATCATAAATAAACTTTTGCGAAGATTCCTTAAAATTGTTTCAGATTTAAATGTTTCCCATATTTATACCCTGCGCCACACTGTGGAACAGGGTATTATAAGTTTGTGCATTTGTATGTAACGCCAAGAAGGAAGAGTCGGAGACCCATCGTTTAGTATACCGATCGTCTTAGAATTAAATTCTGAGTCGATCTAGCAATGTCCGTCTGTCTATCTGTCTGTCTGTCTGTCCGTCCGTCTGTCTGTCTGTCTGTTCATGTATTTTTGTGCGCAAAGTACAGGTCGCAGTTTAAGTCTGATCGTCTTCAAATTTGGCACAGGGTCGTTTTTTGGAACAAAGACGATCGCTATTGATTTTGGAAAAAATCGGTTCAGATTTAGATACAGCTGTCATATATATTTATCACCGATCTGGTCATAATTGGCGTGTTTATCAACCGATGTTCTTCAAATTCAGTACATCCGAATATTTTATGAGTCTCGAAAAACTTGCAAAATATCAGCCAAATCGGTTCAGATTTAGATATAGCTCCCATATATATCTTTCATACGATTTAGACTCATATGGCAACAGAGGCCAAAGTTTACTACCGATTTTCGTGAAATTTTGCACAGAGAGTAGAATTGACATTCTACCAATGCTTGGTTAATTTGATTGAAATCGATTCAGAATTATATATAGCTCCCATATATATATTTCGTCCGATTTGCACTTATATGGCCTCAAAAGACAGTGTTTTGCCCTGACTTGCTTCAAATTTTGCACATGGAGTACGTTTAATAGTATCGGTATGTGTGCCAAATTTGGTTGAAATCGGTTCAGATTTAGATATAGCTCCAATATATATCGGCTCAGATTTAAATATAGCTGTAATATATATTTATAACCGATCTGGTCAGAAATGACGTATTTATCAACCGATCTTCTTCCAATTTCGTATAATCGAATATTTTGTGAGTCTCGTAAATGCAAAATACCATTCACATTGGTTCAGATTCAGATATAGCTCGCATATAAAGGGTGATTTGTTAAGAGCTTGATAACTTTTTTAAAAAAAAAAACGCATAAAATTTGCAAAATCTCATCGGTTCTTTATTTGAAACGTTAGATTGGTCCATGACATTTACTTTTTGAAGATAATTTCATTTAAATGTTGACCGCGGCTGCGTCTTAGGTGGTCCATTCGGAAAGTCCAAATTTGGGCAACTTTTTCGAGCATTTCGGCCGGAATAGCCCGAATTTCTTCGGAAATGTTGTCTTCCAAAGCTGGAATAGTTGCTGGCTTATTTCTGTAGACTTTAGACTTGACGTAGCCCCACAAAAAATAGTCTAAAGGCGTCAAATCGCATGATCTTGGTGGCCAACTTACCGGTCCATTTCTTGAGATGAATTGTTCTCCGAAGTTTTCCCTCAAAATGGCCATAGAATCGCGAGCTGTGTGGCATGTAGCGCCATCTTGTTGAAACCACATGTCAACCAAGTTCAGTTCTTCCATTTTTGGCAACAAAAAGTTTGTTAGCATCGAACGATAGCGATCGCCATTCACCGTAACGTTGCGTCCAACAGCATCTTTGAAAAAATACGGTCCAATGATTCCACCAGCGTACAAACCACACCAAACAGTGCATTTTTCGGGATGCATGGGCAGTTCTTGAACGGCTTCTGGTTGCTCTTCACTCCAAATGCGGCAATTTTGCTTATTTACGTAGCCATTCAACCAGAAATGAGCCTCATCGCTGAACAAAATTTGTCGATAAACACATTTCGAACCGAACACTGATTTTGGTAATAAAATTCAATGATTTGCAAGCGTTGCTCGTTAGTAAGTCTATTCATGATGAAATGTCAAAGCATACTGAGCATCTTTCTCTTTGACACCATGTCTGAAATCCCACGTGATCTGTCAAATACTAATGCATGAAAATCCTAACCTCAAAAGAATCACCCTTTATAGCTTTCGCCCGATTTACCCTCCTATGGCCTCAGAGGCCAATCTTTTGTCCGATTTACGTGAAATTTTGCACAGTAAGTAAAATTAACATTATAAATGTCCACACCGAATTTGGTTGAAATCGGTTCAGATTTAGATATAGCTCCCATATAAAGCTTTCGCCCGATTTACACTCCTATGACGCCAGATGCCAAATGTTTACTCCGAGTTACGTGAAATTTTTCACAGGGAGTAGAATTAACATTATAAATATGCGAACCGAATTTAATTGAAATTGGTTCGGATTTAGATATAGCTCCCATATATATCTGTCGTCCGATTTACAGATATGACCACCGTAGATCAAAATTTTCCTCCGATTTACTTAAAATTGTGCACAGAAAATGGAAATAACATTTTTACTATGCATGCCAAATTTAGTTGAAATTGGTTCAAATTTTTATATAGCTGTCATATATATCTTTCGTCCGATACGAACTTATATGGCCCCAGAGGTCAAAATTTCACGCCGATTTACTTGAAGTTTTGTACAGAGAGTAGGACTAATATTCTTGCAACACATGCTAAATTTGGTTGAAATCGGTTCAGATTTAGATATAACTCCCATATATATCTTTCGCCCGATTTAGATTCATATGACCACGGAGGCCAAAGTTTCATTTCAATAATTTTGAAGTTTTGCACTGAGCGTTCAATTAAAATTTTAGCAATGTGTGCCAAATTTTATCAAAGTCGGCTCAGAATTAGACAAAGCCCCCATATATATGTTCTTCCGATTTTAGCAAATATGGCCAAAATACCCACATTTTCCTTGTAAAATCGTCACTGTTAAGTCGAATACTCGCAAAAATGATTCAAATTTACCTATACTCTAATATGTATATATCGACCTATAAATCATAAATGCAGATTTGCTAAATTTTATGCAATTTAAATATTTTCGATATTTTTTACTTACATTGTGGTCCGCCCCGGCCATCAACCAATTTAAATTTTAAGTCCAGACATTTTGTGAAAATTTGGTCCAAATCGGTTCATATTTAAATATTTGTATATGTGAATATAAACCTTTATATAGTTCCTAACAAATTTGAAGGTGTTAAGATGGTATCAAAAATATTGATATACATAGTGGTGAAGGGTATAATATAGTCGGCCCCGCCCGACTTTAGACTTTCCCTACTTGTTTTTACTAACATTGTGTTCCACCCTAGTGCATTAGCCGACTTAAATTTTGAGTCTATAGATTTTGTAGAAGTCTATCAAATTCTGTCCAGATGGAGTGATATTTAAATATATGTATTTGGGACAAACCTTTATATATATCCCCCAACACATTTGACGGAAGTGATATGGTATCGAAAATTTAGATCTACAAAGTGGTGCAGGGTATAATATAGTCGGCCCCGACCGACTTTAGACTTTCCTTACTTGTTTTTCTTTTGGAAATTCTGAGACGAATGGGCGAACATGGTAGAATCGGCCGAAAGGAACGGCACATTTATAATGCCCGTCATCCAATGATGGAGGGTAAGAAAAAGCTCTTCATACTATATATCCATTTGACAAATATACACAAACTTGGCTCTAATAGCACGCCAAAGAAAGAAAAACTCCCTTTTCGGTTTCTATAAAATTTCGGCAGGTCAAGAGAGGAAAAAAGAAACAGCTTTTATGCCCTGACAAATGGTAAAGCAACAAAACGAAATCGAAACGAATCCAATCGAAGCCACAAAGTTTAAATGAAAATCTATTAAAGTGGGTTACTGGCGCCTGCTTTGGGCCAAAAGATCGTGTCACTAGATTTTTATCGCAAGTTGTTAAAATAAAAACAACAAACGTCAACAATAATAGAGTACACAACAGCAACAACAACAACAACAAGAACAAACATATATAGCAGCACCCTTATAAACCCTACCCATCATGCTGCTCCACCTCTTCGATCATTTCTATCGAGAGCGGGACTTAAAGTAAAAAAAAATAGTTTTTTATTTTTCTATAGAAATTCAACGAAACCGAATTGAATAGTTCCTGAACCTCCCCACCAACTTTAAAAACTTTATAGTCTATGAACGATAGAGGTCTATGCCTAAACCATTAACAAAAGGGTTTCCAAACTAATTTCACTGGTACGTTGGCTTTGTGTTACCACCTAGACATGGTGGTTGATGCATGGCAAAATTCTTTTGTACTTGTAACCAGTCCTATGCGGGATATCTTCTGGATACTTAACACGAACACATGTCTATGAGATGGATACAAATGCCACGATACACGAAAACAAGGCTTTAGCGTGATCAGTGATGCTCATTTTGGCGTTTTTTGTTTTGCTGAAGGATTGAGAATTTGAACTGAAAAAAGTGTACTACCCAGTAAGAAAAGTGTCGCAAAAAAAGTAGTGAAAATTTTCTTTTTGGATCCGGAAGTGGTGAAAAATTGGGGCAGAAGCGATTAACTTAGGTTAGGTTAGATGGCAGCCCGATGTATCAGGCTCACTTAGACTATTCAGTCCATTTTGATACCACATTGGTGAACTTCTCTCTTATCACTGAGTGCTGCCCGATTCCATGTTAAGCTCAATGACAAGGGACCTCCATTTTATAGCCGAGTCCGAACGGCGTTCCAAATTGCACTGAAACCACTTAGAGAAGCTTTGAAACCCTCAGAAATGTCACAAGCATTACTGAGGTGGGATAATCCACTGCTGAAAACTTTTTGGTGTTCGCTCGAAGCAGGAATCGAACCCACGACCTTGTGTATGCAAGGCGGACATGCTAACCATTGCACCACGGAGGCTCCCAAGCGATTAATTTAACAAAAATGTTGTGATATTTTGATAAATAAATAATTTTTAAATTTTTTATGGTTTTTAATGCATTCTAACGCTTGTGTGAAACGCTTGACCTTAAATATTTTCCAAAATTCGCAAATTTTCTAGAATGTATTTGCATTTTTTTGAAAAAAAAAAAAATAAAAAATTTTATTATTTTATTAATCCTTACTCTTTCTTAACCTATTTGAAACAAAACAAGCATATACACACTAAGTTCGGCCGGGCCGAATCTTTAATACCCACCACCATGAACCAAATATTAGGGTTTCCTTAGAAATTTCAGGAGGGCTTGATGACACTTCCCGAAGATTCTGGATTTATAAGAACCATTTTTGTTTGAATTTTAGAGGAATCATTAACATCTCTTGTAAGTGTGCAAGAAAATTATAAAACAACGTCTTGATTTGAAATCTTAAATCTGTAGAAGTAAAATCTGGAAATTTTACATTGAGTTTCAAGCAATTTTCATAATCAGTGCGCCTTCTACACCCTCAAGAAGTGAAGTCGGTCTATATGGAGGCATTACCAAATGGACCGATAAAAACTTAATCCGATACACGATTTTGTGAGCCTAAAATACCAGAATATTTACAATTTCAGGCGAATCAGATAAAAACTACGGTTTCTAGAAACCCAAGGAGTTAAATCTGGAGATCGTTCTTATGGGGGATATACTAAAATATGGACCGATACTCACCGTTTTCGGCACACCTCTTTATGACCCGAAAATACCTCTAGATGTCCAATTTCAGGCAAATAGGATAAAAACTTCGGATTCTAGAAGCCCAAGAAGTAAAATCGGGAAATCGGTCTATATGGGGGCTATACCAAAATATGGACCGATACTCACCATTTTCGGCACACCCCTTTATGGTCCTAAAATATCTCCAGATTTCCAATTTCAGACAAATGTGACAAAAACTACGGTTTCTATAAGCCCAAGACCCCAAATCGGGAGGTCGGTTTATATGGGAACTATACCAAAACATAGACCGATGCTCACCATTTTTGGCACACCTCTTTATGGTACTAAAGTACCTCTCGATTTCCAATTTCAGGTAAATTGAATAAAAACTGCGGTTTCTATAAGCCCAAGAAGTAAAATCGGGAGATCGGTCTATATGGGGGCTATACCAAAATATGGACCGATACTCACAATTTTTAGCACAAGTATTTGTGGTCCTACAATACCTCTAGATTTCAAATTTTAGGTAAATTGAATAAAAACTGCGGTTTCTATAAGCCCAAGACGTAAAATCGGGAGATCGGTCTATATGGGGGCTATACCAAAACATGGACCGATATTCACCATTTTTGGCACACCTCTTTATGGTCATAAAATACCTCTAGATTTCAAATTCCAGGCAAATTGGATAAAAACTACGATTTCTATAAGCCCAAGACCCCAAATCGGGAGGTCGTTTTATATGGGGACTATATCAAAACCTGGACCGATATAGCCCATCTTCGAACTTGACCTGCCTGCAGAAAAAAGACGAGTTTGTGCAAAATTTCAGCACAATTGCTTCATTATTGAAGACTGTAGCGTGATTACAACAGACAGACAGACAGACAGACAGACAGACAGACAGACAGACGGACAGACGGACATCGTTATATCGTCTTAAAATTTCTCCCTGATCAAGAATATATATACTTTATATAGTCGGAAATCGATATTTCGATGTGTTACAAACGGAATGACAAACTTATTATACCCCCGTCATCATTCTATGGTGGTGGGTATAAAAAGTAAAAATTACCCTTTAAAAATATGAAAAAGGCGAGTTATAAAGAACTGAATCAAAAGATCTTCCTGAGTAGTTAAAAAAAGAACATGTGTGGTAGTTCATTTTTGGAAGTGCTTTTAAAGATGTTCCTTTAGAAGTACTTTGCTGGGTATTTTATGGGAAGAATGAATTACCTTGTGCGAAAATTAAAATCCATTATTCCATTTTTTGAAGTTTTCACAATGCGTTCTTAAAACTGAACTAAACGTAAAGAAAACACATATATACGGCCGTAAGTTCGAGAAGACCGAATCTTATGTGCCCTCCACAATGGATTGCATAGAAAGTTCTACTAAAGACTGTCATCCACAATCGAATTACTTGGGTTGTGGTAACAATTGCCGATGGGGGATATGTATAATTAAGGGTGTGAAGTTAAAGTTGTTTTTTTAACCATGACATTTTTCAAAAATTTCTATAGAAATGAAATTTTGACAAAATTCTCATAGAAATGAAATTTTAAGAAAAATATTCCTCTCCAACTAAGATGTACTTCAATTTCCTATAAAAATAAAATTTTGACAAAAATTTGCTATAGAAAAAAAATTTGACAAAATTTTCTATAGAAAAAAATGTTTGACAAAATTTTCTATAGAAATCAAATTTTGATAAAATTTTCTATGGAAATAAATTGTGTACAAATTTTTTTTAAAAACGATTTTTTGTTAAAATTTGGTAATTTTTTTTCATTTTAAATTTGGTGGACTTGTGGTAAAATTTTCTTCGAATTTTGGCACGAGTGGCAAACGTGTGGGCAAACCAAATTTTCGGCACACCTCTTTGTGACCCGAAAATACCTCTAGATTTCCAATTTCAGGCAAATAGGATAAAAACTTCGGATTCTAGAAGCCCAAGATGTAAAATCGGGAAATCGGTCTATATGGGGCTATACCAAAATATGGACCGATACTCACCATTTTCGGCACATCTCTTTATGGTACTAAAATACCTCTAGATTTCCAATTTCAGACAAATTGGATAAAAACTACGGTTTCTATAAGCCCAAGACCCCAAATCGGGAGGTCGTTTTATATGGGTACCATACCAAAACATGGACCGATACAACATTTTTGGCACACGTATTTGTGGTCCTACAGTACCTCTAGATTTCCAATTTCAGGTAAATTGAATAAAAACTGAGGTTTCTATAAGCCCAAGAAGTAAAATCGGGAGATCGGTCTATATCGAGCTATACCCAAATATGAACCGATACTCACAATTTTTGGCACACGTATTTGTGGTCCTACAATACCTCTAGATTTCCAATTTCAGGTAAATTGAATAAAAACTGCGGTTTCTATAAGCCCAAGACATGGGCCGATACTCACCAAATTTCAGGAAATTGGATAAAAACTACGATTTCTATAAGCCCAAAAACTACGATTTCTATAAGCCCAAGACCCCAAATCGGGAGGTCGGTAAATATGTGGACTATATCAAAACCTGGACCGATATAGCCCATCTTCGAACTTGACCTGCCTGCAGACAAAAGACGAGTTTGTGCAAAATTTCAGCACGATTGCTTCATTATTGAAGACTGTAGCGTGATTACAACAGATATACAGACAGACAGATAGACGGACATTGTTATATCGTCTTAGAATTTCTCCCTGATCAATAATATATATACTTTATATAGTCGGAAATCGATATTTCGATGTGTTACAAACTGAATGACAAACTTATTATACCCCCGTCACCATTCTATGGTGTTGGGTATAAAAACGTATATTGAGTCCAATTGTAACAAAATTTATTTCATTTATATTTAATTTCTTGACAAAAAAAAAAAAACTGTACATTCAGATAAATTATATATCTATATTACTGCATTTATTACAATAAAATATAAGTAAGCTTTCATCCTGTTTTGCATTTTTTGCATAATACATTTAAATCGAATGTTTTAGTATTTAGCCCATAGTACTTTGTTTCTAATAAGAGTTTCAACTCGTCATGACATATTCAACTAAGTTTTATTATTATTTGTTTTGGAATATCCGACTAATTGATCTGAACTTGGCGCTAGAGCTGATCGCTATTTTTGGTGCTCGTTAGTGTAATCTCAAGCGCCTTTTAAACAGAGACCATAAATTTGATAATTTGAAAAGTTTGCTCCAAAAATCACTTCTAGAGGTATTTTGGGACCCGAAATTTAGGTGTATCGGTCCATTTTTTGGTATAACCTTCATATAGACCGATCTCCCTACTTTATTTCTTGGGCTTCTAGAATCTGTAGTTTTTATCCAATTTGCCGGAAATTAGAAATCCAGACGTATAGAAATCTAGACTTATAGCAAACCATAGACCATGGTCCTCAAATACCTCAAGATTTTCAATTTCAGGGAAAGCGGATAGAAACTATGGCTTCTAAAAGCCCATGAAGTAAAATCGGGAGATCGGTCTATATGGGGGCTATAGCAAACCATAGACCAATACACTCAATTTTCGGCACACCTATTTGCGGTCATTAAATACCTCTAGATTTCAAATTTCAGGCAATTTTCCAATAAAATTGGGAGATCGGTCTATATGTGGGCTATACCATAACATGGACCGGTACTCACTATTTTCGCCACACCTCTTTGTGGTCCTAAAATACCTCTGTCTAGATTTCAAATTTCAGGCAAACCGGATACAAAATACGGTTCCTAGAAGCACAAGATGTAAAATCGGGAGATCGGTCTATAAGGGGGCTATACCAAAAAATCGACCGATAGGCACCATTTTCGGCACACCTATTTTTGTTCCTAAAATGCCCCTAGATTTCCAATTTCAGGCAAATCGGATTGGTGGTGGGTATAAAAAATACCAAATTTAAAAAATCTTCATCACATTTTTGTCAAAATTTTATTTCTATATATTTATTTGCATTTGTGTAGAAATTTTGGTAACACTTTATTTCTATAGAAATTTTTTGCTAAATTTTATTTCAATAGGAAATTTTGTCTTTCTACAGAAAATTTTACAAAATTTTTTATTCTATAGAAAATTTTGTCAAAATTTTGTTTCTATAATAAATTTTGTCAACATTTTATTTTTATAGAAATTTTTTCAAAATTTTGTTTCTATAGAAAATTTTGTCAAATTTTGTTCTTATAGAAAATTTGATAAAAAAAAAATATTTTTGAATTGAAAATCAGCAAAAACCTCAGGAATTCTACCTATCTATCTACCCAAAAAAAAAAATAATCAAAAATTTATGGTAGAATTCTACTAACTGTGAGTCGATCAAAATGTTTACGACTCCGGCTCCGGCTCCACGGCCGTGGGTATGACAAATATTTTTATTGAACATGAATATGGAGGAGAAAACGATCAGTTTTTTGCCAACAAAATTATTCTATCTCTTGATCGCGAAATTTTTTCGACCATCCTTATACATCCTCATACATACTCGACATTGTTGTAGTAGCATTGGCATCATTGTTAACTGATATGTTCCACACATATGTATATCATTCAAATGGTTTATTTTTTCAATACCAACGATTCCATTCAGATCGTCTGGGACATTTATGCGAACAAACAACTACATATTTCGTGCGACTGACTGATGAAGTGACGAACGGTGGAATTGACGGACGTACCTTTGGTTAACAATTCCAACATTTTACTATGACTCCAACTACGACTACAAATCTAACTCTGACTCATGTCTTGTTTGCCTTCATCCTTAGAGTTGTAGTCGATAGGCTGCTAGTTTGGTAAATGGGTCGAGAAGTAGCACAGCGAATGAAGGGTTAAAGGCGAGGGGAATATGGGATTTTTGTGGTATGTTCCTAAGCTTGTGTTTACCTGTACAAAGTAGTCTGTCTGTTTTTATACCCTTCACCACTACTGTGGTACAGGGTATAATAAGTTTGTGCATTTGTATGTAACGCCAAGAAATAATTGTCATAGACCCATCTTTTAGTATACCGATCGGCTTAGAATTAAATTCTGAGTCGATTTAGCGATGTCCGTCAGTCTGTCTGTCCGTCCGTCTGTCTGTATATGTAATTTTGTGCACAAAGTACAGGTCGCAGTTTAAGTCCGATCGTCTTCAAATTTGACATAACGCCTTTCTTCGGATAGAAGACAATCGCTATTGATTTTGGAAAAAATCGATTCAGATTTAGATATAGCTGCCATATATAGTTATCACCGATTTGATCATAATTCGCGTATTTATGAACCGACGTTCTTCAAATTTTGTACATCTGAATGTTTTGTTAGTCCCGTAAAAACTGGCAAATATCAGCTAAATCGGTTCAGATTTATATATAGCTCCCATATATATCTTTCGTCCGATTTGGACTTATGTGGCCCCAAAAGCGAGAGTTTTGCCCTGATTTGCTTCAAATTTTGCACAACGAGTACGTTTAATAGTATCGTTAATTGTGCCAAATTTAGTTGAAATCGGTTCAGATTTAGATATAGCTCCCCTATATATCTTTCGTCCGATTTTGACTTATATGGCTTCAAAAGCCAGAGTTTTGGCCTGATTTGATTAAAATTTTGTACAAGGAGTACGTTTAATAGTATCGTTAATTGTGCCAACTTTAGTTGAAATCGGTTCAGATTTATATATAGCTCCCATATATATCTTTCGTCCGATTTGGACTAATATGTCCACAGAGGGAAAAGTGCTACACTGAATTACGTGAAATTTTGCAGAGGGAGTATAATTGAACTTGAAACTTTGCACAGGCAGTAGAATTAAGGTTCTGCATATGCGTGTTTATTTTGGTTGAAATCGGTTCAGATTTTGATATGGCTCCCATATATATCTTTCGCCCGATTATCCTTCATATGACCACAGAGATCAAAGTTGTTATCCGATTTACGTGAAATTTTGCACAGGGAGTAGATTCAACATAGTAACTATGCATGTGAAATTTGATTGCAATCGGTTCAGATTTCGATATAGATTCCATATATATGTTTTTCCTATTTAGGCAAAACTGGCCGAAATACCTACATTTTCCTTATCAAATCGCCACTGCCAAGTCGAAAACTTATCAAAATGACTCAAATTTTCCTATTACTCTATTACACATCTATCGACCGATAAACCATAAATACACTTTTGCGAAGTTGCCTCAAAATTGGTTCATATTTAAATGTTTCCTATATTTATACCCTTCACCACTACTGTGGTACAGGGTATAATAAGTTTGTGCATTTGTATGTAACGCCAAGAAGGAAAAATCTGAGACTGAGTTTAGTATACCGATCGTCTTAGAATTAAATTCTGAGTCGATTTAGCGATGTCCGTCTGTCTGTCTGTCTGTCCGTCTGTCTGTCTGTCTGTCTGTTGATGTATTTTTGTGTGCAAAGTACAGCTCGCAGTTTTAGTCCGATTGTCCTAAAATTTGGTATAGGGTCCTGTTTCGGCTCAAAGACGATCCCTATTGATTTTGGAAAAAATCGGTTCAGATTTAGATATAGCTGCCATATATATTTTTCACCGATCTGGTCATAATTGGCGTGTATATCAACCGATCTTCCTCAAATTCCGTACATCCGAATATTTTATGAGTCTCGAAAAACTTGCAAAATATCAGCCAAATCGGTTCAGATTTAGATATAGCTCCCATATATAGCTTTCGCCCGATTTTCACTCATTTGCCCACAGAGGCCAATTTTTTGCTCCGATTTAGTTGAAATTTTGCACAGGGAGTAGAATTGGCAAATTTGGTTGAAATCGGTTCAGATTTAGATATAGCTCCCATATATAGCTTTGGGTCGATTTACACTCAAATGACCACAGAGGCCAATGTTTTGCTCCGATTTAGTTGAAATTTTGCACAGGGAGTATAATTAGCATTGTAGCTATGCGTGCCAAATTTGGTTGAAATCGGTTCTGATTTAGATATAGCTCCCATATATAGCTTTCGCCCGATTTACACTCATATGACCACAGAGGCCAATTTTTTGCTCCGATTTAGCTGAAATTTTGCACAGGGAGTAGAATTAGCATTGTAGCTATGCGTGCCAAATTTGGTTGAAATCGGTTCAGATTTAGATATAGCTCCCATATATATGTTTTTCTGATTTCAACAAAAATGGTCAAAATACCAACATTTTCCTTGTAAAATCGCCACTGCTTAGTCGAAAAGTTATAAAAATGACTCTAATTTTCCTAAACTTCTAATACATATATATCGAGCGATAAATCATAAATAAACTTTTTCGAAGTTTACTTACAATTGCTTCAGATTTAAACGTTTCCCATATTTATACCCTTCACCACTACTGTGGTACAGGGTATAATAAGTTTGTGCATTTGTATGTAACGCCAAGAAGGAGTAATCATAGACCAACCTTTTAGTATACGGATCGGCTTAGAATTAAATTCTGAGTCGATTTAGCGATGTCCGTCTGTCTGTCTGTCCGTCTGTCTGTCCGTCTGTCTGTCCGTCTGTCTGTCCGTCTGTCTGTCTGTCTGTCTGTCTGTCTGTCTGTTGATGTATTTTTGTGTGCAAAGTACAGCTCGCAGTTTTAGTCCGATTGTCCTAAAATTTGGTATAGGGTCCTGTTTCGGCTCAGAGACGATCCCTATTGATTTTGGAAAAAATCGGTTCAGATTTAGATATAGCTACCATATATATTTTTCACCGATCTGGTCATAATTGGCGTGTGTAATAACCGATCTTCCTCAAATTCCGTACATCCGAATATTTTATGAGTCTCGAAAAACTTGCAAAATATCAGCAAAATCGGTTCAGATTTAGATATAGCTCCCATATATAGCTTTCGCCCGATTTACACTCATATGACCACAGAGGCCAATTTTTAACTCCGATTTAGTTGAAATTTTGCGCAGGGAGTAGAATTAGCATTGTAGCCATGCGTGCCAAATTTGGTTGAAATCGGTTCAGATTTAGATATATCTCCCATATATACCTTTCGCCCGATTTACACTCATATGACCACAGAGGCCAATTTTTAACACCGATTTAGTTGAAATTTTGCACAGGGAGTAGAATTAGCATTGTTACTATGCATGCCAAATTTGGTTGAAATCGGTTCAGATTTGGATATATCTCCCATATATAGCTTTCGCCCGATTTACACTCATATGACCACAGAGGCCAATTTTTAACTCCGATTTAGTTGAAATTTTGCACAGGGAGTAGAATTAGCATTGTAGCTATGCGTGCCAAATTTGGTTGAAATCGGTTCAGATTTAGATATATCTCCCATATATAGCTTTCGCCCGATTTACACTCATATGTCCACAGAGGCCAATTTTTAACTCCGATTTAGTTGAAATTTTGTACAGGGAGTAGAATTAGCATTGTTGCTATGCGTGCCAAATTTGGTTGAAATCGGTTCAGATTTAGATATATCTCCCATATATAGCTTTCGCCCGATTGACACTCATATGTCCACAGAGGCCAATTTTTAACTCCGATTTAGTTGAAATTTTGCACAGGGAGGAGAATAAGCATTGTTGCTATGCGTGCCAAATTTGGTTGAAATCGGTATAGATTTAGATATAGCTTCCATATATATGTTTTTCTGATTTCGACAAAAATGGTCAAAATACCAACATTTTCCTTGTAAAATCGCCACTGCTTAGTCGAAAGGTTGTAAAAATGACTCTAATTTTCCTAAACTTCTAATACATATATATCGAACGATAAATCATAAATAAACTTTTTTGAAGTTTCCTTAAAATTGCTTCAGATTTAAACGTTTCCCATATTTATACCCTTCACCACTACTGTGGTACAGGGTATAATAAGTTTGTGCATTTGTATGTAACGCCAAGAAGGAGTAATCATAGACCAACCTTTTAGTATACGGATCGGCTTAGAATTAAATTCTGAGTCGATTTAGCGATGTCCGTCTGTCTGTCTGTCCGTCTGTCTGTCCGTCTGTCTGTCCGTCTGTCTGTCCGTCTGTCTGTCTGTCTGTCTGTTGATGTATTTTTGTGTGCAAAGTACAGCTCGCAGTTTTAGTCCGATTGTCCTAAAATTTGGTATAGGGTCCTGTTTCGGCTCAGAGACGATCCCTATTGATTTTGGAAAAAATCGGTTCAGATTTAGATATAGCTACCATATATATTTTTCACCGATCTGGTCATAATTGGCGTGTGTAATAACCGATCTTCCTCAAATTCCGTACATCCGAATATTTTATGAGTCTCGAAAAACTTGCAAAATATCAGCAAAATCGGTTCAGATTTAGATATAGCTCCCATATATAGCTTTCGCCCGATTTACACTCATATGACCACAGAGGCCAATTTTTAACTCCGATTTAGTTGAAATTTTGCGCAGGGAGTAGAATTAGCATTGTAGCCATGCGTGCCAAATTTGGTTGAAATCGGTTCAGATTTAGATATATCTCCCATATATACCTTTCGCCCGATTTACACTCATATGACCACAGAGGCCAATTTTTAACACCGATTTAGTTGAAATTTTGCACAGGGAGTAGAATTAGCATTGTTACTATGCATGCCAAATTTGGTTGAAATCGGTTCAGATTTGGATATATCTCCCATATATAGCTTTCGCCCGATTTACACTCATATGACCACAGAGGCCAATTTTTAACTCCGATTTAGTTGAAATTTTGCACAGGGAGTAGAATTAGCATTGTAGCTATGCGTGCCAAATTTGGTTGAAATCGGTTCAGATTTAGATATATCTCCCATATATAGCTTTCGCCCGATTTACACTCATATGTCCACAGAGGCCAATTTTTAACTCCGATTTAGTTGAAATTTTGTACAGGGAGTAGAATTAGCATTGTTGCTATGCGTGCCAAATTTGGTTGAAATCGGTTCAGATTTAGATATATCTCCCATATATAGCTTTCGCCCGATTGACACTCATATGTCCACAGAGGCCAATTTTTAACTCCGATTTAGTTGAAATTTTGCACAGGGAGGAGAATAAGCATTGTTGCTATGCGTGCCAAATTTGGTTGAAATCGGTATAGATTTAGATATAGCTTCCATATATATGTTTTTCTGATTTCGACAAAAATGGTCAAAATACCAACATTTTCCTTGTAAAATCGCCACTGCTTAGTCGAAAGGTTGTAAAAATGACTCTAATTTTCCTAAACTTCTAATACATATATATCGAACGATAAATCATAAATAAACTTTTTTGAAGTTTCCTTAAAATTGCTTCAGATTTAAACGTTTCCCATATTTATACCCTTCACCACTACTGTGGTACAGGGTATAATAAGTTTGTGCATTTGTATGTAACGCCAAGAAGGAGTAATCATAGACCAACCTTTTAGTATACGGATCGGCTTAGAATTAAATTCTGAGTCGATTTAGCGATGTCCGTCTGTCTGTCTGTCCGTCTGTCTGTCCGTCTGTCTGTCCGTCTGTCTGTCCGTCTGTCTGTCTGTCTGTCTGTCTGTCTGTCTGTTGATGTATTTTTGTGTGCAAAGTACAGCTCGCAGTTTTAGTCCGATTGTCCTAAAATTTGGTATAGGGTCCTGTTTCGGCTCAGAGACGATCCCTATTGATTTTGGAAAAAATCGGTTCAGATTTAGATATAGCTACCATATATATTTTTCACCGATCTGGTCATAATTGGCGTGTGTAATAACCGATCTTCCTCAAATTCCGTACATCCGAATATTTTATGAGTCTCGAAAAACTTGCAAAATATCAGCAAAATCGGTTCAGATTTAGATATAGCTCCCATATATAGCTTTCGCCCGATTTACACTCATATGACCACAGAGGCCAATTTTTAACTCCGATTTAGTTGAAATTTTGCGCAGGGAGTAGAATTAGCATTGTAGCCATGCGTGCCAAATTTGGTTGAAATCGGTTCAGATTTAGATATATCTCCCATATATACCTTTCGCCCGATTTACACTCATATGACCACAGAGGCCAATTTTTAACACCGATTTAGTTGAAATTTTGCACAGGGAGTAGAATTAGCATTGTTACTATGCATGCCAAATTTGGTTGAAATCGGTTCAGATTTGGATATATCTCCCATATATAGCTTTCGCCCGATTTACACTCATATGACCACAGAGGCCAATTTTTAACTCCGATTTAGTTGAAATTTTGCACAGGGAGTAGAATTAGCATTGTAGCTATGCGTGCCAAATTTGGTTGAAATCGGTTCAGATTTAGATATATCTCCCATATATAGCTTTCGCCCGATTTACACTCATATGTCCACAGAGGCCAATTTTTAACTCCGATTTAGTTGAAATTTTGTACAGGGAGTAGAATTAGCATTGTTGCTATGCGTGCCAAATTTGGTTGAAATCGGTTCAGATTTAGATATATCTCCCATATATAGCTTTCGCCCGATTGACACTCATATGTCCACAGAGGCCAATTTTTAACTCCGATTTAGTTGAAATTTTGCACAGGGAGGAGAATAAGCATTGTTGCTATGCGTGCCAAATTTGGTTGAAATCGGTATAGATTTAGATATAGCTTCCATATATATGTTTTTCTGATTTCGACAAAAATGGTCAAAATACCAACATTTTCCTTGTAAAATCGCCACTGCTTAGTCGAAAGGTTGTAAAAATGACTCTAATTTTCCTAAACTTCTAATACATATATATCGAACGATAAATCATAAATAAACTTTTTTGAAGTTTCCTTAAAATTGCTTCAGATTTAAACGTTTCCCATATTTATACCCTTCACCACTACTGTGGTACAGGGTATAATAAGTTTGTGCATTTGTATGTAACGCCAAGAAGGAGTAATCATAGACCAACCTTTTAGTATACGGATCGGCTTAGAATTAAATTCTGAGTCGATTTAGCGATGTCCGTCTGTCTGTCTGTCCGTCTGTCTGTCCGTCTGTCTGTCCGTCTGTCTGTCCGTCTGTCTGTCTGTCTGTCTGTCTGTCTGTTGATGTATTTTTGTGTGCAAAGTACAGCTCGCAGTTTTAGTCCGATTGTCCTAAAATTTGGTATAGGGTCCTGTTTCGGCTCAGAGACGATCCCTATTGATTTTGGAAAAAATCGGTTCAGATTTAGATATAGCTACCATATATATTTTTCACCGATCTGGTCATAATTGGCGTGTGTAATAACCGATCTTCCTCAAATTCCGTACATCCGAATATTTTATGAGTCTCGAAAAACTTGCAAAATATCAGCAAAATCGGTTCAGATTTAGATATAGCTCCCATATATAGCTTTCGCCCGATTTACACTCATATGACCACAGAGGCCAATTTTTAACTCCGATTTAGTTGAAATTTTGCGCAGGGAGTAGAATTAGCATTGTAGCCATGCGTGCCAAATTTGGTTGAAATCGGTTCAGATTTAGATATATCTCCCATATATACCTTTCGCCCGATTTACACTCATATGACCACAGAGGCCAATTTTTAACACCGATTTAGTTGAAATTTTGCACAGGGAGTAGAATTAGCATTGTTACTATGCATGCCAAATTTGGTTGAAATCGGTTCAGATTTGGATATATCTCCCATATATAGCTTTCGCCCGATTTACACTCATATGACCACAGAGGCCAATTTTTAACTCCGATTTAGTTGAAATTTTGCACAGGGAGTAGAATTAGCATTGTAGCTATGCGTGCCAAATTTGGTTGAAATCGGTTCAGATTTAGATATATCTCCCATATATAGCTTTCGCCCGATTTACACTCATATGTCCACAGAGGCCAATTTTTAACTCCGATTTAGTTGAAATTTTGTACAGGGAGTAGAATTAGCATTGTTGCTATGCGTGCCAAATTTGGTTGAAATCGGTTCAGATTTAGATATATCTCCCATATATAGCTTTCGCCCGATTGACACTCATATGTCCACAGAGGCCAATTTTTAACTCCGATTTAGTTGAAATTTTGCACAGGGAGGAGAATAAGCATTGTTGCTATGCGTGCCAAATTTGGTTGAAATCGGTATAGATTTAGATATAGCTTCCATATATATGTTTTTCTGATTTCGACAAAAATGGTCAAAATACCAACATTTTCCTTGTAAAATCGCCACTGCTTAGTCGAAAGGTTGTAAAAATGACTCTAATTTTCCTAAACTTCTAATACATATATATCGAACGATAAATCATAAATAAACTTTTTTGAAGTTTCCTTAAAATTGCTTCAGATTTAAACGTTTCCCATATTTTTTTACTAACATTGTGTTCCACCCTAGTGCATTAGCCGACTTAAATTTTGAGTGTATAGATTTTGTAGAAGTCTATCAAATTCTTCCAGATCGAGAGATATTTAAATGTATGTATATGGGACAAACCTTTATATATAGCCCCCAACACATTTGACGGATGTGATATGGTATCGAAAATTTAGATCTACAAAGTGGTGCAGGGTATAATATAGTCGGCCCCGCCCGACTTTAGACTTTCCTTACTGGTTTTTTACTAACATTGTGTTCCACCCTAGTGCATTAGCCGACTTAAATTTTGAGTCTATAGATTTTGTAGAAGTCTATCAAATTCTTCCAGATCGAGTGATATTTAAATGTATGTATTTGGGACAAACCTTTATATATAGCCCCCAACACATTTGGCGGATGTGGTATGGTATCGAAAATTTAGATCTAACAAGTATATACACACTAAGTTCGGCCGGGCCGAATCTTTAATACCCACCACCATGAACCAAATATTAGGGTTTCCTTAGAAATTTCAGGAGGGCTTGATGACACTTCCCGAAGATTCTGGATTTATAAGAACCATTTTTGTTTGAATTTTAGAGGAATCATTAACATCTCTTGTAAGTGTGCAAGAAAATTATAAAACAACGTCTTGATTTGAAATCTTAAATCTGTAGAAGTAAAATCTGGAAATTTTACATTGAGTTTCAAGCAATTTTCATAATCAGTGCGCCTTCTACACCCTCAAGAAGTGAAGTCGGTCTATATGGAGGCATTACCAAATGGACCGATAAAAACTTAATCCGATACACGATTTTGTGAGCCTAAAATACCAGAATATTTACAATTTCAGGCGAATCAGATAAAAACTACGGTTTCTAGAAACCCAAGGAGTTAAATCTGGAGATCGTTCTTATGGGGGCTATACTAAAATATGGACCGATACTCACCGTTTTCGGCACACCTCTTTATGACCCGAAAATACCTCTAGATGTCCAATTTCAGGCAAATAGGATAAAAACTTCGGATTCTAGAAGCCCAAGAAGTAAAATCGGGAAATCGGTCTATATGGGGGCTATACCAAAATATGGACCGATACTCACCATTTTCGGCACACCCCTTTATGGTCCTAAAATATCTCCAGATTTCCAATTTCAGACAAATGTGACAAAAACTACGGTTTCTATAAGCCCAAGACCCCAAATCGGGAGGTCGGTTTATATGGGAACTATACCAAAACATACACCGATGCTCACCATTTTTGGCACACCTCTTTATGGTACTAAAGTACCTCTCGATTTCCAATTTCAGGTAAATTGAATAAAAACTGCGGTTTCTATAAGCCCAAGAAGTAAAATCGGGAGATCGGTCTATATGGGGGCTATACCAAAATATGGACCGATACTCACAATTTTTAGCACAAGTATTTGTGGTCCTACAATACCTCTAGATTTCAAATTTTAGGTAAATTGAATAAAAACTGCGGTTTCTATAAGCCCAAGACGTAAAATCGGGAGATCGGTCTATATGGGGGCTATACCAAAACATGGACCGATATTCACCATTTTTGGCACACCTCTTTATGGTCATAAAATACCTCTAGATTTCAAATTCCAGGCAAATTGGATAAAAACTACGATTTCTATAAGCCCAAGACCCCAAATCGGGAGGTCGTTTTATATGGGGACTATATCAAAACCTGGACCGATATAGCCCATCTTCGAACTTGACCTGCCTGCAGAAAAAAGACGAGTTTGTGCAAAATTTCAGCACAATTGCTTCATTATTGAAGACTGTAGCGTGATTACAACAGACAGACAGACAGACAGACAGACAGACAGACAGACAGACAGACAGACGGACATCGTTATATCGTCTTAAAATTTCTCCCTGATCAAGAATATATATATACTTTATATAGTCGGAAATCGATATTTCGATGTGTTACAAACGGAATGACAAACTTATTATACCCCCGTCATCATTCTATGGTGGTGGGTATAAAAAGTGGTGCAGGGTATAATATAGTCGGCCCCGCCCGACTTTAGACTTTCCTTACTGGTTTTTTACTAACATTGTGTTCCACCTCAGCGCATTAGCCGACTCAAATGTAAAATCTATAAGTATTGCAGAACTCTGTACAGATCTACTCAGATATACAGAATATATGTGTATGGATTCATATAGCGTCCAACACATTGGACGGCTTTGATATGGTATCGAAAATGTGGACTTACAAAGTGGTGAAGGGTATAATATAGTCGGCTCCGCCCGACTTTAGACTTTCCTTACTTGTTTATGTATGACGACGACGAAATTTTCTTGTTGCTCTCAGCAGCAGCTGGAATTGCTGAATAGCAGCAGCATTTACTTCAAAGTAAAAACAACCATAAATGATTTACTTTGACAATTTTTGTATGAAAAATGTTTGTTGTTGTTGCTTTGTTTGTTAGTTTGTTTGTTTTCAGTTTGGCCAGTAGCTTCAACTTCAGTTAAACGATATACCATACCTCACCATCCCATCAAATGATTTTATTTCTACACCATCAAATCCTTCTTCATACATCACTCTACAGTGGGAATGATATCAGCGATTTGTGGAATTCAGAAACAAAGAGTCGACATTCGAATTGATTCGATTATTCAAATATAAATATATAACAAGTACATACGGCCGTAAGTTCGGCCAGGCCGGGAGCCACCGTGGTGCAATGGTTAGCATGCCCGCCTTGCATGCGTTCGATTCCTGCTTTGACCGAACACCAAAAAGTTTTTCAGCGGCGGATTATCCTACCTCAGTAATGCTGGTGACATTTCTGAGTGTTTCAAAGCTTCTATAAGTGTTTTCACTGAAATGTGGAACACCGCTCGGACTTGGCTATAAAAAAGGAGGTCCCTTGTCATTGAGCTTAACATGGAATCGGACAGCACTCAGTGTCCGATTCCATGTTAAGTTCGCCACAGTGGCTAACTCAGAAGTTCGCCACTGTGGTATCACAATGGACTTAATAGTCTAAGTGAGCCTGATACATCGGGCTGCCTAACCTAACCTATGTACCCTCCATCATGGATTGCGTAGAAACTTCTAGTACAGACTGTCATCCAGAATCGAGTTACTTGAGTTGTGGTAATACTTGCCGATTGCAAGGTATCTTAAAACTCCTTCCAAATTGGAAGTTAGTTCGACTATATCATACCCTAAACCACCCCTACTGAATTAGTAAACATTGTTTATGGGGTATAAGTGGTATAGGATTGGGAGATAACCCGCATTTCCTTATGTAAGAACATTAAGGGGTACATAGTTATGGGAGTTTTATCACAATCTGAAAAGAAATGCCTAATATTAGGAGCTATACTCGCAAAGAAAAAAAACGTTTGGAAAACGTGTACCGAAAACGTTTTTCTTTTGTTAGAGTTTTTTGAATTGCTTCGAAAAATTCGTTTGTTACAAAATTTTTATTTTTTCAATAAAAAAGTTATTTTTGAACCAACAACACAGTCCATTTCGTTTATATCAAACAATGTCTTTTTCTGACTTTAGGTTTTTAATAAGACACATTTTACAGTTCATAGTAAAAATTTAATATAGTTGAATGTAATGTTGAACATTTTTTCAGAATCTTCCGACCATATCTAGAATATATGTAAAAAAAAGAGAAAAAAACTTTGGTCTAAGCACGGATCGAACCCACGACCCTTGGCATGCAAGTCGGACCTAGCAACCTCTGCTCCACGGTGTCCAACTAAATGTATTTTTCTGTTAAATAAACTTTGTTTAATAGGCTCGTGGGCGCCGCAAGCTATGCTATATAAATATAACTTATATGGGTAATTGTCTATTGATGACAATAACGGCTACATAGCTCAGTGGATAGTGTGTTGGCTTGCAAATTTCATGGTCCGCGGTTCGGTTCTCCGTCCAGGCGAAAGGTAAAAAAAAAACAAGTATATATGGCCGTAAGTTCGGCCAGGCCGAATCTTATGTACCCTCCACCATGGATTGCGTAGAAACTTCTACGAAAGACTGTCATCCACAATCGAAATACTTGGGTTGTGGTATCTTAAATCGTTTTCTAAATTGAGAGTTAGTCCATACGTGGTATATATTAGACAAAAATGGTATGTGTAGGTAAGTCTACAAATAAATACGAATACGAGCCAGAATTGATATATGGGGGTAGCTTATATGGAGGCTATATACAATTATGAACTTGATATGGACCAATTTTTGTGTGATTGGGGATCGATTTATCTGAGAGATATATAACTATAGACCTATATGGACCTAGTTAGGCATGGTTGTTAACGGCCATATACTAGCACAATGTACCAACTTTCAACTGACTCGGATGAAATTTGCTCCTCCAAGAGGCTCCAAAACCAAATCTCGGGGTCGGTTTATATGGGGGCTATATATGATTATGGCCTAATATGGACCACTTTTGGCATTGCTGTTAAATATAATATACTACCATCACGTACCAAATTTCAACCAGATCGGATGAATTTTGCTTCTCCAAAATGCACCGGAGGTCAAATCTGGGGATCGGTTTATATGGGGCCTATATATAATTATGGACTGATATGAATCAATTCCTGCGTGGTTGTTGGATACCATATACTAACATCACGTACCAAATGTCAACCGAATCGGATAAATTTTGCTCTTCCAAGGGGCTCCGGAGGTCAAATCTGGAGATCGGTTTATATGGGGGCTATATATAATTATGCACCGATGTGGACCACTTTTTGCATGGTTGTTAGAGACCATATACTAACACCACACAGAAAAAAAAAAGTTTTCTGATTCAATCACGAAATTAAGTGATCTAATTAATGATGGTATCAATTAAAAAATTAATTGAAGGTCAATTAAAAAATTAATTGATCAAATTAAAAGATTAATTGATACTATTAACTTTTGCGATTGTTTTTTGTTTCAATTAAAAAAAACTGTTGAATCAATTAAATTTTTAATTGAATATTTTTTAAAACTCAATTAAAATTTTAAGTGAAAAAGTTTTCGTGAAATTTTTTTCTGTGCGTGTACCAAATTTCAACCGGATCTGGTGAAATTTTCTTCTCTTATCTTACCGATCTGGGGATCGGTTTACATGGGGGATATATATAATTATAGACCGATGTGGACCAATTTTTGCATGGTTGTTAAAGACCATATACTAACACCACGTACCAAATTTCAGCCTGATCGGATGAAATTTGCTTCTCTTAGAGGCTCCGAAAGCCAAATCGGGGGATCGGTTTATATGGGGGCTATATATAATTATACACCGATGCGGACCAATTTTGGCATGGTTGGTAAAGACCATATACTAACACCATGTACCAAATTTCAGGCGGATCGGATGAAATTTGCTTCTCTTAGAGGGTCTGCAAGCCAAATTTGGGGGTCCGTTTATATGGGGGCTATACGTAAAAGTGGACCGATATGGTCCATTTGCAATACCATCCGACCTACATCAATAACAACTACTTGTGCAAAGTTTCAAGTCGATAGATTGTTTCGTTTGGAAGTTAGCGTGATTTTAACAGACGGACGGACGGACGGACATGGTCAGATCAACACAGAATTTCACCTCGACCCAGGGTATATATACTTTATGGGGTCTTAGAGCAATATTTCGATGTGTTACAAACGGAATGACAAAGTTAATATACCCCCATCCTTGGTGGAGGGTATAAAAATTGTAAAAATGTATAAAATCGTATAATTTCTTCTAGATTGTTTGTATTACAGAAAAAGGTGCTAGGAACACCCAAAAAAGGGGGCGCTAAAGCCAACTGGACTTTAGTTTAGTTCATGAAGATTATCCCACCTCAGTAATGCTGGTGACATTTCTGAGGGTTACAAAGCTTCTCTAAGTGGTTTCACTGCAATGTGTAACGCCGTTCGGACTCGGCTATAAAAAGGAGGTCCCTTGTCATTGAGCTTAACATGGAATCGGGCAGCACTCAGTGATAAGAGAGAAGTTCACCACTGTGGTATCACAATGGGCTGAATAGTCTAAGTGAGCCTGATACATCGGGCTGCCACATAACCTAACCTAACCTAGTTCATGAAGATTAGTTGATTTTAGTTAGATTTTGTACAATATGAGCAAATGTTCTTTATTTGAATAATTTTTTGCTAACTTTAATGACGTGAACTAAAAACAAGAAAAAAAGTTGTATACAAATATAGTGCACAATTTTACTAAAAAATAAATTAGTTCATATTTTACTAAAATGGCAGAAGTTTGCATAAATTGAGTTCATAAATCTCTCAAATAAGTAAATTTTACTAAAATTGTACCTGTCTTGAACTTCATACAGCGCTAAAGACATTTTAACAATTTTGAATCCAATTTTTTCTTTCAACATATGAAATTTTCTTAAACACCAGAAAAAAATCAAAAATAAACTATTTTAGTTAAAATTTTCTATAATAAACCTACATTATCTTCCATGGTGGGTTCACTTTTTTTTGGGTGAACTAAAAAACTTCGTGGAAGTGAGAAAGATGTGAGGGAAAATGCAATTAGCCAGAAAAATTTTTTTTTCAGTTAGTCTTTATGAAATTGTTTTTACATCCTGGACAAGAATAAACGTTTATCACAAAAAGTATATACTTTTCTTCCAAATATACTTCCTTTCAATGAAAAGCAAATGAGAAACGAACTCTGTCTAAAATTTCGTTTGGGAGGAAAGAATTATTTTTTTGCGTGTAGTTGATTCTGAACCTACATAGTTAGTATGCCACTAATATTGCTTCCATTATTCAACAAGTAAGTAAAGTAGAAAGTCGGGCGGGGCCGACTATATCATACCCTATTCCTATTCCTATTCAACCGTCGAACGGAACGGACGTGTTTTTTCAATAGCGGATAAACTCATAGTAATAGGTACCTACTACGAATTTCAAGTGTGGTGGGATATTAAGCCACCATGCAGCGAAATTCCAAGTCATCCACTGGGTTGCTAACTTCAGGGCCCAGTGGACGGGTATCGACTGGAGTTATAAATCTGGGCAATGACCAAGAGTTAGGCCCAATTAGTCGACCTGTAGACGGGTCGACAGGTGGCGACACACTGACAAGTCGAACTTTTTCTAAGGTAACGACATCAAAAGGAGGTAATCCCTCACGAAAGAGATTCAAGGAACGCAGAAATGCTTTGTTTATCCTAAAGAAGTTAGGATCAGTCGACCCAAGCACGTTGTCGGCTAAACAAAGCGATTCCTTAAATGGGCTCAAGGAATTCTTGAGACTGGAAAAAGGGAACGATCGCCGGATGAGCTGCCATCCTCCAAAAGGGATCAAAGATCGTTTGCCTCAGTTGCTAAAGATAGCCTTGTGATGGCTATCATTAATAAAGGAGCATTGGACGGTATGGTTCCAAAGCAAAAATGGGGGGAAATTGAGAATGCTCTATCTGTCGTCTACTCACAGGTACTGGAAAAGTTTCCCGGCCCAGATCCTCGACACCAAGAGGCTGGTTGGTATCAAGGACGATTTAAGCTAGTCGCATTTGAGGACCAGAGGTCTATAGAATGTTTTAAAGCTGCTCTGATACTAATTGGTGAAGTTTGGGAAGGAGCTGCTCTAGAGTTAGTCGAGAAGAAAGACATACCGGCTAGACCTAGAGCACATGCCTGGATACCTGCAAACCCTTCTGACCCTGAATCTATTTTAAATAGACTGAAACGATGCAATCCAGATCTTCCAATAGCTGATTGGAAGGTTGGCCGTTTGGATGAAGTGGATGGACCAAGACGGCATGCAGTGTTTATATTGAACACTCAGTCTTTGCCACATCTGGCAAAGTCCCAGGGCCGTGTATGTTATGGCTTTCATTATATCCAAATGAAGGTGTATAAAAACGATCAGCTAAAGGATTCAGAAATGGACAAGCCTCTGTCTGAATCAGAAGTAAGCGGATCCTCTTGCGAAGTCGAGGGAGATACCAAAGTTGAAGACATGGATAGATACCGTATGCGTGAGGAGGCTTCTATTGCCTCAGAACTCACCAAAGTCGAACCTATGGTTATTGCGAGAGTCACCGATATCTCTGAAGAGGACATTCTTGATGACTCGATCGAAGCGGCTGATGTGACGGTTGTTGAAAATCTCGATGGTCCTACGGATCCTCCAGATAAATCTTCATCATTGTAAGGCTGCATGTGCTGCCTTAAAAGTTCTCCTGATGAAAGGGGACATAGATATAGTTCTTATTCAAGAACCATATGTTTACAAAAACAAAATATGTGAATTAAGTACTCCGGGGTTCAAACTATTGCAGTATACTGGTAATGATGTAAATCGAGCCTGTATAATTGCTAAAAACGAGCTCAATTTGTTTCTGCTTCCCTCAATGTGCAATACAGACACTGTCGTTGCAAGTTTAGAAATAGCCAAATGCAAATATTGGGTATCTTCGGTCTACATGGGACATGACAGGGAGATGCCTCCATGTGCCGTTAAGACCTTAGTGGAGGAGTCACTGAAAACAAAGGCGAAACTCATTATGGGATGCGATGCGAATGCACATCATAGTATATGGGGAAGTAGTGATACTAATGCAAGGGGAGAGTCGCTAATAGAGTTTATTTTGCGTACTAATCTGGTAGTTTGCAACAAGGGAGATGTCCCAACCTTTGTCACTAAAAACAGGCAAGAGGTTTTGGACATCACCTTGGCCTCGCAAGAACTAAATGAAATGATATCTGAGTGGCAGGTTTTAAGTGAACACAGCTTCTCAGATCATCGCTACATCAGTTTCAAATTTGATGTTCATATCACCAAGATCATATTTCCGCCAAATGTTAGGAAAGCTGACTGGAATAGGTATAGGGAATCGTTCAATATGATGATACCGGAAATAACAGAGACAAATATGAGAAATGTGCAAGATATCGAACACGCAGTGGAGCGGATTACTAAGGCCTTCAACATCTCACTGAAAGCTGCATGCCCTAGAGGAAAGCCAAGGGGGAAACATCGACCACCATGGTGGTCTACGGAATTAAGTAATATGAGGAAATCCTGCAGGAAGCTCTTTAACAAGGCAAAGTCCACCAGAGTCCCTGAGGACTGGGACGCTTACAAGAAGAATCTGAGAGGATACAAGCGAGAACTGAGAAAGGCTCAGCATAACTCTTGGAATGCTTACTGCAGCAGTATTGAGAATACGTCCGAGGCTTCCAGACTACGGAAGGTTCTAGCATCCACCAACTCCGCTCCAGGTTTCATTAAAACATCGGAGGGCAATTGGACAACGTCCAGTAAGGAGACGCTGGAGGTACTATTGGACACACATTTTCCTGGAAATCAGACGGTTGAACCATGTACTGGCGGTGCCACAGTTGCTCAGCGGTCGTTTCCTGTCGAGGAAATTGTATCGGAAACTAGAATAAGATGGGCGCTAAATAGCTTTGGACCATTCAAATCCCCTGGACCTGATGGAATTACTCCGGCGGAGTTACAAGCTGTAACTGACAAAATTATCCCCTGGTTGTCGGTGATATATAAAGGATGTATCAACTTATCATATATCCCAGGAAAGTGGAGGGAAACAAAAGTCGTTTTCATACCTAAAGCGGGAAAAGCCTCTCACTCGAGGGCGAAGGATTTCCGACCAATCAGCTTATCCTCATTCCTACTTAAGACTCTGGAGAGGATGATAGATATTTATCTTAGAACTAGCATCGATTCAAGTTTGTTCTCGAAACGACAGCATGCATACTCGAAGGGCAGGTCTACTGAGACCGCACTACATGAACTAGTCAGCTTTATTGAAAGCTCACTATCTGTCAAAGAATACACAATCGTGGCGTTTCTAGACATCGAAGGGGCGTTCAATAATGTCCATCCGAGCTCGATATTAAATGGACTGACAACTCTGAATGTTGATCCATGTATACTCAGGCTGTTAGACGAACTGCTAATGAAGAGACGTATTTCAGCCACACTAGGACAAGCAAACATACAAAGGTATGTGAACAGAGGCACTCCCCAAGGAGGAGTCCTATCACCTCTTCTTTGGAATGTTGCTATAAATAGCCTTCTGGTTACTCTAGAAAAAGAAAGGATAAAAGTGGTGGCATACGCAGATGATGTGGCTCTGGCAGTCAGGGGAAAATTCCCATCCACAATCAGAGATATTATTCAGAGGGCCCTCCGGATGACTGAGAAATGGGCGAAAGACAATGGTCTTGGGGTAAATCCTGCAAAGACAGAATTAGTCATGTACTGCAACGATCGCAAAACTCCCACGGTTAGGCCTATTTCCTTAGGGGGTATTGAAATTCCCTTTGGTGAATGTGCAAAATACCTTGGCGTTATTTTGGACAGGAAGCTGAACTTTAAGCTTAATATTGAAGAAAGGGCGAGAAAGGCAACTGTAGCTTTGTACTCGTGCAAAAAGGCAATAGGAAAAAAGTGGGGACTGAAACCAAAAATTGTGCATTGGCTATACACGGCAGTGGTTAGACCTATAATGCTATATGGTGTTGTAGTCTGGTGGCCGGCACTTCAGAAACCGACTTGTTTAGATAAAGTTCAGCGTATGGCGTGTTTGTGTATTTCAGGCGCATTCAGCAAGACAGGAACAAATTCCCTTAATGTCGTGCTGCATCTATTGCCTTTAGACATTTTGGCCAAACAGTCAGCTGCAACAACGGCTGTGCGGTTGCGCGAACTATCGCTGTGGTCGGAAAAAGGTTACGGTCACAGTTCTGTCCTCAAAACAATGCCAGATGTGCCTAACGTAGTGGATTACACTTTGGCGAGTCCACTTTTCGACAAAAAGTTTGAGACTCTAATCCCCAACAGTGAGGCGTGGTGCACACAGACCCCGGGGAATAAAGAATATATAGATTTCTACACTGATGGCTCCAAATTGGATGGACAAGTGGGGTTCGGAGTATATTCTAATGATCTGGAACTTCGAATAGCGAAAAGATTACCTAATCACTGTAGTGTTTTTCAGGCTGAAATATTAGCAATAAGAGAGGTGGCGAATTGGCTGAGAAGTAATGTTCCAAAAAATGTGGGCATTAATATATACTCAGACAGTCAACCTGCAATAAAATCCTTGGACTCTGTGTTCCTCAACTCGAAAACGGCCATCGACTGCCGCAAATCTCTCAATGAGATGGCTGAGCAGTACAATATTCACCTAATATGGGTGCCTGGCCATAGGAACATACCGGGGAACTGCGAAGCGGATGAGTTGGCAAGGCTAGGGACTACCTTACATATTCCAGGGGAACTAGAATTTGTTGGTATGCCCCTAGCTACCTGCAAGCTCATGCTGCGTGAGAAGGCTGTTATGATGGCAAATGTTCGATGGGAGAATTGCAAGGGTTGTAACGACACCAAGCAAATATGGCCCCATTTCAACTTAAACCGCACACTAGATATGCTAATGTTCTCGAGACGTCAGATATCACTCCTGATATCTGCTATAACGGGTCGCTGCCTGATAGGCGATTTTGCAAAAACTATTGGCGCGAAGTATAATGACTATTGTATGAGCTGTCATGATGCGGAGGAAAAAGAATCAATTAAACACCTCTTGTGTGAGTGTCCTGCATTTTGTGTAAAGCGCAAGCAACTTTTAGGAGCATATAGCTTCAGATTACTGGCGGATCTGGAAAACGTTAACTTAAGCAGTCTGCTACTGTTTTTGGAACAATCTGGTTGGTTCAACAAAGAAAAATAATCAAGAAGGTTCAGCGGTTAAAACTAGAAGTGCCCATATGTAATAGGTACTTTTAGTTAATGTGGTATCACAATGGACTGAATAGTCTAAGTGAGCCTGAATCTTAATCGGGCTGCCACTTTAACCTAACCTAACCATACCCTAATCCACCATTATAGAATTAGTAATCATAAGCATTTGTGGGGTAACATATAGGTCTGGGAGATAAACCGCAGTTGCATATTTAAGAAAATTAAGGGGTACATGTCTATGGGTGCTTTGTGTCAATCTGACAATAACTCATAGTCAATGTTGCCATGGAAAATGTTCGGTTTACCCTACAAGGACAAAAAAAGTTCCCTAATTTCCCATTCATTCCCAAACAATTTTCCCTACTATATTTTTCGTTAAATTTAAAAAATTTTACAAAACAAAAATGGTTCTAAGTACTTTATTATCTTAAAACATGAATATGCAACGTATATAACTTAGAATATAAATTTGTATTACCACCACGGTTGCCACAGTTGGTAGAATTCTACCCAAATTAGTAATCATTTTTGTTAAATCTCTATAAAAATAAAAAAGTTTCTATAAACAAATTTTTGTGAGAAATTTTTCTATAGAAATAAAATTTTGACAATAAAATTCTATAGAAATAAAATTTTGAGAAAAAATTGCACAGAAATAAATTTTTGAGTATATTTTTTATAGAAATAATATTTTGAAAAAAATTTCTATAGAAATACAATTTTGACAAAATGTTCTATAGAAATAAAATGTTGACGAAATTCTCTACAGGAATAAAGTTTACCACACATTGTTAAAGATCAAGCCTTGCCGGCTTCTAATTTCCTCCTCTATACGCACAGAAAACCCCTGTTTGGACATGGTTGCCGCATCCATTTAATGCTTATCTAGAGCATGTAATTGTCGCGAAAACCATGTATTTTGTCTTTGTAAAAATAGTTTTCGAGCGGAGAAAAATGAATGGTGGCAATAAGCATTTGAATGGTTCTCAAACACCGCAAACATATTCTATCATATAAATGATAGAATTTGAAACCATTAAATGGTCGAGAAAATCATGTACCTGACCATTCATTTTTTTTTACTTTTTTACAGGAAAAAAAGTATTTTTATAGGTTAAGTATAGACATGTCTAGAACCATTACATGGCCATAAAGACCATTTACATTTTTTCGTGACCATTTAATTTTTTAACTTGTTTGCAGCGAAAAGAATTTTATAAAAACATTGAGCAGGTACATACGATTTTCATTTTGCGCGTCAGTCGTGTGTTGATTGATTCTTGGAATGGTCGGAGAATACGGATTTACTGTGTTTTGTGTTAAATTATTTATTTAGAAGTGCCACGTGGTTTTATGTGAACACAAACAGGGAAGTGTAATTGAAACAAGTATATACGGCCGTAAGTTCGGCCAGGCCGAATCTTATGTACCCTCCACCATGGATTGCGTAGGAACTTCTACTAAAGAAATAGAAATAAAATTTTGACAAAATTTTCTATAGAAATAAAAACTTGACAAAATTTTGTATAGAAATAAAATGTTGACAAAATTTTCTACAGAAATAAATTTTTTACAAAATTTTCTATAAAAATAAAATTTTGACAAAACTTTCTATGGAAATAAAATTTTGACAAACATTTCTATAGAAATAAACGTTTGACAAAACTTTCTATAGAAATGAAATTTTGACACAACTTTCTATAGTAATAAAATTTGACAAAATTTTCTATGGAAATAAAGTTTTGGTAGATTATTTTTGGCGATATGGACCAATTTTTGTGTAATAAGTCATCGGCTATATATAACTAAAGACCGATATTGGCCAATTTTTACATGGCTGTTAGAGGCCATATATTGACAAAATGTACCAAATTTCAACCGCATCGGATGACTTTTGCTATATATAATTATGGACCGATATGGACCAATTTTTGCATGGTTGTTAGATACCATATACTAACACCATGTACCAAATTTCAACTGGATCGGATGAATTTCGCTCCTCCAAAAGGCTCCTGAGGTCAAATCTGGGGATCGGTTTATATGGGAGCTATATATAATTATGAACCGATATGGACCAATTTTTGCATGGTTATTAAAGACTATATACTAACACCACGTACTAAATTTCAATTGGATCGGATGAATTTTGCTCCTCCAAGAGGCTCCGGAGTTCAAATCTGGGGATCGGTTTATATGGGAGCTATATATAATTATGAACCGATATGGACCAATTTTTGCATGGTTGTTAGATGCCGTATACTAACATCAGGTACCAAATTTCAACAGGATCGGATGAATTTTGCCCCTCCAAGAGGCTCCGGAGGTCAAATCTGGGGATCGGTTTATATGGGGGCTATATATAATTATGGACCGATATGGACCAATTTTTGCATGGTTGTTAGAGACCGTATACTAACATCAGGTACCACATTTCAACCGGATCGGATGAATTTTTCCCCTCCAAGAGGCTCCGGAGGTCAAATCTGGGGATCGGTTTATATGGGGGCTATATATAATTATGGACCGACATGGACCAATTTTTGCATGGATGTTAGAGACCGTATACTAAGACCACGTACTAAATTTCAACCGGATCGGATGAATTTTGCTCCTCCAAGAGGCTCCGGAGGTCAAATCTGGGGATCGGTTTATATGGGAGCTATATATAATTATGGACCGATATGGACAAATTTTTGCATGGTTGTTAGAGGCCGTATACTAACATCAGGTACCAAATTTCAACCGGATCGGATGAATTTTGCTGCTCCGGGAGGCTCCCCAAGCCAAATGTGGGGATCGGTTTATATGGGGGCTATACGTAAACGTGGTCCGATATGGCCGATTTTCAATACCATCCGACCTACATCAATAACAACTACTTTTGCCAAGTTTCAAGTCGATAGCTTGTTTCGTTCGGAAGTTAGCGTGATTTCCACAGACGGACGGACAGCCGGACAGACGGACAGACGGACAGACGGACGGACGGACGGACATGCTTAGATCGACTCAGAATTTCACCACGACCCAGAATATATATACTTTATGGGGTCTTAGAGCAATATTTCGATGTGTTACAAACGGAATGACAAAGTTAATATACCCCCATCCTATGGTGGAGGGTATAAAAAGGCCGATTAAATATGTATATAATATAGTTTGACAAAATTTTCTATAGAAATGAAAACTTGACAACATTTTCTATAGAAATAAAATTTTGACAAAATTTTCTATAGAAATAAAAACTTGACAAAATTTTCTATAGAAATAAAATGTTGACAAAATTTTCTATGGAAGTAAAATGTTGACAAAATTTTGTATAGAAATAAAATGTTGACAAAATTTTCTACAGAAATAAATTTTTTACAAAATTTTCTATAAAAATAAAATTTTGACAAAACTTTCTATGGAAATAAAATTTTGACAAACATTTCTATAGAAATAAACGTTTGACAAAACTTTCTATAGAAATGAAATTTTGACACAACTTTCTATAGTAATAAAATTTGACAAAATTTTCTATGGAAATAAAGTTTTGGTAGATTATTTTTGGCGATATGGACCAATTTTTGTGTAATAAGTCATCGGCTATATATAACTAAAGACCGATATTGGCCAATTTTTACATGGCTGTTAGAGGCCATATATTGACAAAATGTACCAAATTTCAACCGCATCGGATGACTTTTGCTATATATAATTATGGACCGATATGGACCAATTTTTGCATGGTTGTTAGATACCATATACTAACACCATGTACCAAATTTCAACTGGATCGGATGAATTTCGCTCCTCCAAAAGGCTCCTGAGGTCAAATCTGGGGATCGGTTTATATGGGAGCTATATATAATTATGAACCGATATGGACCAATTTTTGCATGGTTATTAGAGACTATATACTAACACCACGTACTAAATTTCAATTGGATCGGATGAATTTTGCTCCTCCAAGAGGCTCCGGAGTTCAAATCTGGGGATCGGTTTATATGGGAGCTATATATAATTATGAACCGATATGGACCAATTTTTGCATGGTTGTTAGATGCCGTATACTAATATCAGGTACCAAATTTCAACAGGATCGGATGAATTTTGCCCCTCCAAGAGGCTCCGGAGGTCAAATCTGGGGATCGGTTTATATGGGGGCTATATATAATTATGGACCGATATGGACCAATTTTTGCATGGTTGTTAGAGACCGTATACTAACATCAGGTACCACATTTCAACCGGATCGGATGAATTTTTCCCCTCCAAGAGGCTCCGGAGGTCAAATCTGGGGATCGGTTTATATGGGGGCTATATATAATTATGGACCGACATGGACCAATTTTTGCATGGATGTTAGATACCGTATACTAAGACCACGTACTAAATTTCAACCGGATCGGATGAATTTTGCTCCTCCAAGAGGCTCCGGAGGTCAAATCTGGGGATCGGTTTATATGGGAGCTATATATAATTATGGACCGATATGGACCAATTTTTGCATGGTTGTTAGAGGCCGTATACTAACATCAGGTACCAAATTTCAACCGGATCGGATGAATTTTGCTGCTCCGGGAGGCTCCCAAGCCAAATGTGGGGATCGGTTTATATGGGGGCTATACGTAAACGTGGTCCGATATGGCCGATTTTCAATACCATCCGACCTACATCAATAACAACTACTTTTGCCAAGTTTCAAGTCGATAGCTTGTTTCGTTCGGAAGTTAGCGTGATTTCCACAGACGGACGGACAGCCGGACAGACGGACAGACGGACAGACGGACGGACGGACGGACATGCTTAGATCGACTCAGAATTTCACCACGACCCAGAATATATATACTTTATGGGGTCTTAGAGCAATATTTCGATGTGTTACAAACGGAATGACAAAGTTAATATACCCCCATCCTATGGTGGAGGGTTTAAAAATGTACCTGTTTTTTGTTCTGCATTTTGCTATATGGATCATTTATTTTTATTTGCAGTTACATAATGACTGCGTTTGTACATTTGATGGGCACGATGTAAATATGGAATAATTACTTATTGTTGAATTTGACAAAAAGAGTGTGTAAATTAAAAAAAATAATATTCATATATTCATATAATATTCATATAATTCATATAAAGGGTGATTTGTTAAGAGCTTGATAACTTTAAAAAAAAAAAAACGCATAAAATTTGCAAAATCTCATCGGTTCTTTATTTGAAACGTTAGATTGGTCCATGACATTTACTTTTTGAAGATAATTTCATTTAAATGTTGACCGCGGCTGCGTCTTAGGTGGTCCATTCGGAAAGTCCAATTTTGGGCAACTTTTTCGAGCATTTCGGCCGGAATAGCCCGAATTTCTTCGGAAATGTTGTCTTCCAAAGCTGGAATAGTTGCTGGCTTATTTCTGTAGACTTTAGACTTGACGTAGCCCCACAAAAAATAGTCTAAAGGCGTCAAATCGCATGATCTTGGTGGCCAACTTACCGGTCCATTTCTTGAGATGAATTGTTCTCCGAAGTTTTCCCTCAAAATGGCCATAGAATCGCGAGCTGTGTGGCATGTAGCGCCATCTTGTTGAAACCACATGTCAACCAAGTTCAGTTCTTCCATTTTTGGCAACAAAAAGTTTGTTAGCA